>NC_092339.1:258306071-258611785 GCF_046630445.1 Rutidosis leptorrhynchoides
TATGCATGTTTGTACTTTTGATATTGCCTTTAGTTAGGTTATGTTGAATCCTGAATTAGTTATATATGCGACTGATTTAATGTATAAGATATGCATGTCGTTGGAAAGCTAGCGAAAAATTAAGAACTTTTCATTTAGATATCAAATGATTTCGATGAACGGATTTGAAGTTATAGTCCATCGAATTTTTGTATTATTATTAAAAATGATTATTATTATCGTCGTTATTATCGTCGTTCTAGTTTTATCTTATTATTATTATTATTATCTTTATCAATAAAAGGATTTATCATTAAAAATTGTTATTTTTTTATTATTACTATCGTTATTATCGTTAAAGTTATAATTAGTATTATTATTATTATCCAATTATTATTATTATTATTACTATTATTATTATTATTATTATTATTATTATTATTATTATTATTATTATTATTATTGGTATTTGATAATGCTAAAAACGAACATATATTTCATAGCATTATTCCTCAAGAAAGACAAGCTTTTAGTTGCAATTGTTCTATTTACAAGAGATATTCGTTTAAATAATAAAAGGTGAAGACAAAAGACAGATTCGACGAATTGAAGACGCAAACGACCAAAAAGCTCAAAAGTACAAAAGACAATCAAAAAGGTTCCAATTATTGATAAGAAACGTCTCGAAATTACAAAAGTACAAGATTCAAAACGCAAAGTACAAGATATTAAATTGTACGCGAGGACGTTCGAAAATCCGGAACCGGGACCAGAGTCAACTCTTAACGCTCGACGCAACGGACTAAAAATTACAAGTTAACTATGTATATAAATATAATATAATATATAATTAATTATATTAATTATATATATATTATATTTATAAATAAAAAACCATCGGCAGAGAAAAACTCCAAGGACTGAGCTGTAAAAGTAACCTCCGCGACTCGCGGAGTTTGAAGAGGTTTTCACCGCGAGTCGCGGAGCCCCAAAATTGAAAACTGCCTATAAAGCCAACCGAATTCTGATCAATCTCTCTTCTCTCATATATACGTAAAATATATATAATTTATATTTTAATTTTAATTTTAATTATAATTCTAATAATAAGGGTATGTTAGCGAATGTTGTAAGGGTGTAAGTCGAAATTCTGTCCGTGTAACGCTACGCTATTTTTAATCATTGTAAGTTATGTTCAACCTTTTTACATTAATGTCTCGTAGCTAAGTTATTATTATGCTTATTTAAAACGAAGTAATCATGATGTTGGGCTAATTACTAAAATTGGGTAATTGGACTTTGTACCATAATTGGGGTTTGGATAAAAGAACGACACTTGTGGAAATTAGACTATGGGCTATTAATGGGCTTTATATTTGTTTAACTAAATGAAAGTTTGTTAATGTTAATATAAAGATTTACAATTGGGCGTCCCTATAAATTACCATATACACTCGATCGGACACGATGGGCGGGGTATTTATATGTACGAATAATCGTTCATTTAACCGGACACGGGAATGGATTAATAGCCACTAGAATAATTAAAACAGGGGTGAAATTACATTCAAGGGTAATTGGTGTAATTGTTAACAAAGTAGTAAAACCTTGGTTTACACGCAGTCGATAACCTGGTGTATTCATTAAACAAAGTATTAAAACCTTGTTACAATTCGAATCCCCAATTAGTTGGAATATTTAACTTCGGGTATAAGAATAATTTGATGAGGACACTCGCACTTTATATTTATGACTGATGGACTGTTATGGACAAAAACCAGACGGACATATTAAATAATCCAGGACAAAGGACAATTAACCCATGGGCATAAAACTAAAATCAACACGTCAAACATCATGATTACGGAAGTTTAAATAAGCATAATTCTTTTATTTCATATTTAATTTCCTTTATTTTATATTTAATTGCACTTCTAATTATCGCACTTTTATTTATTGTTGTTTAATCGCACTTTTAATTATCGTACTTTTTAATTATCGCAATTTTATCGCACTTTTATTATTCGCAATTTCATTATCGTTATTTACTTTAAGTTTTAATTTAAGTCTTTTATTTATTTTATATTTTACATTAGGTTTTAACTGCGACTAAAGTCTTAAATTCGACAAACCGGTCATTAAACGGTAAAAACCCCCCTTTATAATAATAATATTTCTTATATATATATTTGTATTTTTATAAAAGTAAACTAATATAGCGTTGAGCTTTGTTTAAAGATTTCCCTGTGGAACGAACCGGACTTACTAAAAACTACACTACTGTACGATTAGGTACACTGCCTATAAGTGTTGTAGCAATGTTTAAGTATATCCATTCTATAAATAAATAAATATCTTGTGTAAAATTGTATCGTATTTAATAGTATTTTCGCACTAAAATATAAACTATTTTGTATACACCTCGCATAACATCAAGTAATTTTTGGCGCCGCTGCCGGGGAACACTCTTAAACGCCGGAAGCGCAACGCTAATATAAAAAAAAAAGATTTTTTAGCTTACTTCTATTAAAAATTCGTTTTTGTAAAAATATGTTTTAATTATTCAAAAATATAAAAAGAAAAACAAAAATTTATATATTTTTAAGAGTTTGTTAAAAGTTTTATAAGTTTCTTTATCTTTATTTTAGTTTATAATAATATAAATTTTATTAAATATCTTTTATATATAGAAAAAAAAACAGAAAACAGAAAAAAAAAAAAAAATATAAAAACGCGTAAAATTTCAAACCTGTCAGCTGAATTCTGGAACCCCGCGACTCGCGGGGTTTGATGCTTTAATTGCCGCGACTCGCGGAGCCTTTCTGACAGGCGACAAAAAACCCTAAATCAGCATTAATTACGGGTTTTAATTAATTATTATTATTTAAACCTAATTATTATTATTATTATTATTAGTTTTATTTTAAGATTTACTTTTTATTTAATTTGTTTTATTTAGTATTAATTAGTTTAATTAATTTGTAAAATTAATAGTTTTATTAAATAAATAATATAAAAATAATATTTTTATAAAAATTGTACTTTTTACAACTTTTTGTATATTTTTATATTTTGTCCCTTTTTAATCGTTGTAACGTAATATTTGTATTTTTAGCTCATATTTAATTTTAAACTTAGTTTTTGCTATAGTTATTTTTACTCCTAGATTTTTAGGCTTTGCCGTAGAATTCCTTAAGTGCTTTTTCTTTAGACTAAGATTTAGGTGCTTTAGAATTTTGCGACGCCTTTTTAAGTTTTAGTTTCTTTTTAAGTTATTTCCATTTGGGATTTAGTTTTTCTTGTAAGCTTTAATAATTTTAGACCTTTTACTATGTATCAATTGTCATTCCAATTAGTAATCTCAATTTGCGATTATAATTTTAAGTTAGTTGTAGTAATAAGGTTAGGTTAGTTAAGTATTTTTAAGTTTTTATAAGTTTCTTTTATTTTTCCGTCACCTTTTATTTTTCAACCATTTTTTCTTTTTCGACCTTTTGCGACGAACTCTTTTTCTCTCTTATTTCTCGCCATTCTAGTTTTTAGGACTTAGAATTTTTTCTACTTCTTATCTAAATTTCTTAAAATTACGAAAATTTATTTTAAGTGGTTAAATTAATAGACATCAAAATTTTCTGGTTCGTAGTAATAGTTGGATTTGTACGTGGACCGGGTTATTGGAGCCAAACAGTCCTCAATTATATTGAGACCAAACGAATCCTGCCCCTCTGCTGCATCTTTTGGCTATTCGAAACGTGGGCAAAATCAGAAAAGTCTATTAATTGGATAACTTATTATAATTTTTCTTTCCTTTTTAAAACTAATAGGATATTCAGTGAATGCACCGAGCAAGACGTTCATCACCTTTTGTACGTTCACCACCTGTAACTAGATCAAGACATTTAGCAAATATTACCGCCGTTGATTTTTCTTTAGAATCGTCATCCAGTCAACCAAGTACTTCAGTTCAAATTTCCGATAATCCATTTTTTGAACCCAACCTCACAATTGAGAATCCAGAAAATATTCAGGAACGGTTCGTAGATCCTGAACCACTAAACTTTCCTCCGGAACCACCAATCATTCAAACAGAGATTGTTGAGGAACAAACCATTAAATCAGAATCATCTAGTGATACCGATTCAACAAATTCAATTATGGAGAATCTGGAACCTTTAAGTATGGAAGACCGAATGAGAGCTAAACGCACTGGCCAAGGTCACGCAATTACTCATCCAGACATTAATGCGCCAGATTATGAAATCAAAGGACAAATTCTACACATGGTGACTAATCAATGCCAATTTAGTGGTGCGCCGAAGGAAGATCCAAATGAACATCTACGTACCTTTAATAGGATCTGCACACTATTTAAAATCCGAGAAGTGGAGGATGAACAGATATATCTCATGTTATTTCCCTGGACTTTAAAGGGAGAAGCCAAAGATTGGTTGGAATCGTTACCTGAAGGGGCGATCGATACATGGGACGTTTTAATTGACAAATTTCTTAAACAATTCTCTCCTGCATCTAAAGCCGTAAGACTTCAAGCAGAAATTGTTACGTTCACACAGAAACCAAATGAAACTCTATATGAGGCGTGGACAAGATATGGAAAGTTATTAAGAGGATGTCCGCAACATGGTTTAGACACCTGTCAAATAGTACAAATATTCTACCAAGGATGCGACATCACTACAAGGAAAGATATAGATATAGCAGCTGGTGGTTCTATTATGAAGAAAACCGAAACTGATGCTTACAAAATTATTGATAACACTGCTTCCCACTCACATGAGTGGCACCAAGAAAAAGATATCATTAGATCATCTAAAGCAGCTAGAGCCGATTCTAGTCATGACTTAGATTCCATTTCCGCAAAGATAGATGCTGTGGAGAGACGAATGGAAAAGATGACTAAGGATATTCACTCAATACGAATTAGTTGTGAGCAGTGTGGAGGACCACATTTGACAAAAGATTGTCTCAGTATTGAATTAACAATGGAACAAAGAGAGAATATTTCATACATAAACCAAAGGCCTGGAAATAATTATCAGAATAATTATCAACCGCCAAGACCGATTTACAATCAAAACCAGAATTATAACCGAAATATTCCATACAACAACCAACAAGGTCCTAGCAATCAACAAGTATCCAATAATACTTATAATCAGCAAAGACCGAAATTTCAAAACAAACCACCACAACAAACCGATGATAAAAAGCCGAATTTAGAAGATATGATGATGAAGCTAGTTGAAACTCAAACGCAGTTTTTCACATCTCAGAAACAAACCAATGAACAAAATGCTCAAGCATTTAGAAATCAACAAGCTTCTATTCAAAATCTGGAACAAGAAGTGAGTAACCTAGCAAGGTTAATAGGTGAAAGAAAACCGGGAAGTCTACCTAGTGATACAAATGCTAACCCCCGGAATGAAACAGCTAAAGCTATTACCACAAGAAGTGGTACAACACTTAAACCACCTGAAATACCTGTAACTTCTGATGAAACTATTCCTACTCCACAAGAACCACAACCTGATCAAGATAAGGAAAAAGAACCGGTAGTTGAAAAGGTTAATGAAGATAACACAGTTAAGGATAAACCTTATGTTAAACCATACCAACCACCACTTCCTTACCCGAGTAAAATGAAGAAAGAAAAACTTGAAGCCGAGCAATCCAAATTCTTGGATATGTTTAAACAGATAAATGTAAATCTTCCTTTCATTGATGTGATTTCAGGAATGCCAAGATATGCTAAATTCTTGAAAGATCTAATCTCAAATAGAAAGAAAATGGAAGAACTCTCGGCTGTTACTATGAATGCTAATTGTTCAGCAGTGCTGTTGAATAAGATACCAGAAAAACTATCTGATCCAGGAAGTTTCACAATTCCATGTTTTCTGGGTAGTCTTAGTTCAATAGAAGCATTGGCAGACTTAGGTGCTAGTATAAATCTAATGCCGTATTCACTATACGCTAAACTAGACCTTGGAGAATTAAAACCAACCAGAATAAGCATACAACTAGCCGATAGATCAATAAAATATCCTAGAGGGATAATGGAGAACATGCTAGTTAAAGTTGGTACTTTAGTATTTCCAGTAGATTTTGTTGTTCTGGACATGGAAGAAGATTCTCAAGTTCCTCTCATATTAGGAAGACCATTCTTAAACACGGCTAAAGCAATGATAGACGTGTTCGGTAAGAAACTGACCCTAAGTATAGAGGATGAGAGTGTTACCTTTTCAGTTGATAGAGCAATGCAACAGCCACAATCTGCAGATGATACATGTTATTATATTCAAACTATAGATGCACATGCAGAATTATTAGAAGAATTTCCAGAATTACAAGGAACAGGAGAATGTTCTTTAGGAGAAGGTAATGAACCAATTGATGAAGCTGAAATGTTAGCTACACTTATAGCTAATGGATATGAACCAACAACAGAAGAAATTCAAATGCTAAAAGAAGAAGACAGAGATCGATATAAATCATCGATAGAAGAACCTCCGAAATTAGAGTTAAAGCCACTTCCAATCCATTTGGAATACGCTTATTTACATGGTGAATCTGAATTACCTGTAATAATATCGTCTTCTCTTACTGAAAATGAGAAATCACAACTCATTTCTGTGTTGAAAGCTCATAAACCAGCCATTGCATGGAAGATTCATGATATTAAAGGAATAAGTCCTTCGTATTACACACATAAAATCCTTATGGAAGAAGGTCATAAAACGTATGTGCAACGCCAACGAAGACTAAATCCTAATATGCAAGATGTAGTTAAGAAAGAGATTATTAAACTGCTAGATGCAGGTTTGATATATCCAATTTCTGATAGTCAATGGGTAAGCCCAGTTCAATGCGTACCTAAGAAGGGTGACATGACTGTCATTACAAATGAGAAAAATGAGCTTATTCCTACTAGGACTGTAACAGGATGGCGTGTATGTATTGATTATAGAAAATTAAATGACGCCACCAGAAAAGCTCACTTTCCCTTACCTTTCATAGATCAAATGTTGGAAAGATTAGCCGGAAATAGTTACTATTGTTTTCTAGATGGATTTTTCGGATATTTTCAAATTCCAATAGCACCCGAAGACCAAGAAAAAACCACATTTACGTGCCCTTATGGTACTTTTTCTTACAAACGCATGCCATTTGGACTTTGCAACGCCCCTGCAACCTTTCAAAGGTGCATGATGGCGATTTTTCACGACATGATAGAAGAATGCATGGAAGTTTTCATGGATGACTTTTCAGTCTTCGGTGATACATTTAAATCATGTCTAGTTAATCTGGAACTAATGCTAATTAGATGCGAAAAATCAAATCTAGTACTTAATTGGGAGAAATGCCATTTCATGGTTAAAGAAGGCATCGTTCTTGGACATAAAATTTCAAAAGAAGGAATTGAAGTGGATAGAGCTAAAGTAGATGTAATTGCTAAACTTCCACATCCCACCAATGTTAGAGGAGTTAGGAGTTTTCTAGGGCATGCCGGTTTTTACTGACGTTTCATAAAAGATTTTTCTAAAATTGCCACTCCTATGAATAAACTCCTAGAAAAGGATGCGCCATTCATCTTTTCAAATGAATGTATCAAATCTTTTAATATTCTTAAAGAAAAACTCACTAATGCACCGATCATGATAACACCAAATTGGAATCTACCATTTGAACTAATGTGCGATGCAAGTGATTTTGCAATGGGAGCCGTTTTAGGACAAAGGATTGAAAAATGATTTCAACCTATATATTATGCTAGTAAGACATTACAAGGAGCACAAACAAACTATACAACTACTGAAAAAGAACTCCTTGCTATTGTCTTTGCTTTTGACAAATTTCGATCATATCTCGTTCTAGCAAAAACGGTGGTCTATACCGACCATTCTGCTCTTAGATACCTATTTTCAAAACAAGATGCTAAACCAAGATTAATCCGTGGGATCTTACTCTTACAAGAGTTTGATATTGAAATTCGAGATAAAAGAGGAGCAGAAAATCTCGCCGCTGATCATCATTCTCGTCTTGAAAATCCCGAATTAGAAGTTCTAAATGAATCAGCCATACAAGACAACTTTCCTGATGAATATCTATTGAAGATAGATTATAAAGAAATCCCATGGTTTGCAGACTATGCAAACTACTTAGTTTGTGGATTCCTTGAAAAAGGATTATCGTACCAAAGACGAAAGAAATTCTTCAGTGATATAAAACACTATTTCTGGGAAGATCCACATCTGTTTAAAAGTTGTCCCGATGGAATAATACGCCGATGTGTATTTGGAGATGAAGCTAGTAAAATTTTAAACCATTGTCACACAGGACCAACAGGAGGGCATTATGGGCCTCAACTAACAGCAAGAAAAGTTTATGAAGCTGGATTCTATTGGCCTACAATTTACAAAGACGCACACCTTCTTTGCAAATCTTGTGATGCATGTCAAAGGGCCGGAAAAATAAGTCAACGTGATGAAATGCCACAAAATGTCATCCAAGTATGTGAAGTATTTGACATTTGGGGTATTGACTTTATGGGTCCATTTCCAAAATCTCATAATAATCTATATATACTCGTAGCCATTTATTATGTATCTAAATGGGCGGAAGCACAAGCTCTCCCAACTAACGATGCACGAGTTGTAATCAACTTTTTAAAACGTCTTTTTTGCAAGGTTTGGAACACCGAAAGCTTTAATAAGTGATCGGGGTACTCATTTCTGTAATAATCAACTTGAGAAAGTTCTTAAAAGATATGGAGTAACTCATAAAATCTCCACCGCATATCATCCACAAACAAGTGGACAAGTTGAAAATACCAACCGAGCTTTAAAACGTATTCTAGAGAAAACCGTAGGATCAAATTCGAAGGAATGGTCCATTAAGTTGGAGGATGCACTCTGGGCTTTTAGAACAGCCTACAAAACTCCAATTGGAACCACACCTTTTAGACTTGTTTATGGAAAAGCATGTCATCTTCCAGTAGAAATTGAACACAAAGCATTTTGGGCTTTGAAGACATGTAATCTTGATTTACATGAAGCCGGACGTCTACGATTAAGTCAACTAAATGAATTAGAAGAATTAAGACATGAAGCATACGAAAATTCGTTAATCTATAAAGAAAGAACGAAGAAATGGCATGATAAAAGAATCAGAAGTTCAAAAGAATTTAAAGAAGGAGACAGAGTTCTTCTTTTCAATTCACGATTCAAGCTATTTCCTGGAAAATTGAAATCAAGATGGTCTGGACCATTCATAGTCAAAAGAGTTTTCCCATACGGAACGATAGAATTGATAAATTCAAATGGGATTGAATTTAAAGTTAATGGTCACAGAGTTAAACATTACATACATGGTCCGATGGAAGTCGACAACGAAGTTAATCACAATTTCGATACCACAGCTAACTAAGTGTGGGGAGAATCAAGTCTTTAAAGGATAATATGTATTTCTGTAAGAGTTAGATTGTCTGTTTTCGTGTAGTTCTCGAAAATGGAACCCGAATGGTCTTTCCCTAGCAGACCCTAAAGAACTAGTCTTCTCCCCCCATTCTGAATTTTTATTTTTTTTAGGTTTTTACAAAATGAAGACTGCCTGTGAACTAAACCATGGTCTAATGCTACACGCTTTGATCACTAAAAGAAATAATGATATACTCCCGAGTGAAATAGTATCAGTAATCAGAGAAAGAATGGACGGAGTTAGAAAAGAATCCAGATGCGAAGATAATAAGTTACAATTTGGTAAAGGAAAATCAAAATCCGCAGCGAAAAGAAGAGCACGACACCTAGAACGATGTCACAAATGCGGAAAATGGTCACATGGAGGTAAATGTTCAAATAATCAAACCTATTCAAATACCGAATTTGTTACTTTATGCAGAGACGGACCGTTCATATGTTTAGAAGAAAAGACACTGAATGCTCGAGGTTACGCCTATGTAGCCATGGAAAACCAATTAAACCGACTATCTTATGAATGGGATAGATCATATAACTAAGAAATCTATTTCACAGGTATGTCTGTACAGTTTTTATTTTTATTTTTATTTTTAACCTTTTGATAATAAACGCTAATTTGTTCGCTAAAAAGTATTAAATTGGTATTGAATAAAATTAGGTTTGGCGACCGAAATTATTGATATCATTCAAAAATTTATAACATCACTGCGAAATTTAACGTTTATTCTTAAGGTATAAATATCTTTAAACAATCAACCCAAAATATTTCAAAAATTCGCCATGAGTTAAATTAGGTCTTGGAACCGAAATTACTTTACCAAAAAGAGGGGCGCATATTTTTGATAATATTTGATTGATTAAAGTAGGATAAAAAGACAAAAAGATTTTTAATTTTATTTTTACCATGTTTTTAATCTTAATATTTAAATCTTAAATTAATATTGTAAACTTTGTAAAAACAATATATTTAAAATTGTAAATATTTGAAAAATTAATATAAGTTTGATATGAATTTATAAATTTTTAAATTAAGTTTGGTGTGAACTTTTAATTTTTAAAATATAAATTTTTAATTTTATGCATTTCAAATTTTAAGTTTGGTATGAATTTTTAATATTAATTTTGAATTTTATATTTAAGTTGTGTGAATTTAAAAACAAAAATTTACTTTATCTCATTAAGTTAAGAATATGATTTTTAAAATTCGTCGTAAGTTGAAGACTAGGTCTTTGAACCGAAATTGCTTTACCCGAGGGAGGGACGAGAACTTTTATTATCATTATTTTTAATCTTATTGAATTAGAGTATGCCAAAAACATTGAAAAAACCCAAAAATCTTAGCTTTTAAAACAATCGCTACAAAAAGACAAATTTTAAAATTTTGTCGAGAGACGGACTAGGACATCGATCCGAAACGACCTCGTCCTAAATAACAAGGGAAACAAAATTTTAAAATTAATTACTTAATTGTTTTAATAAGTTAATGATTATAAAAAAAAAAAATAAAAAATAAAAATAAAAAACTCCGCGAGTCGCGGAGTTTGGAGTGTATTTCACCGCGACTCGCGGAGGGACCGAAAATCAGAAAAAAAAATAAAAAGAGCTGAACGATCAGTGCACCACACAACTCAAACACTGCGAAAAATAACAGCGAAAATAGCTGCGAAAAACCCGAAAAACACCCCCAAAAATCCCAATTTTTAACCGTTAATCACCAAATTTTTTGCTAAAATCATGTTGAGAATGATGCTATCTAAGAATTACTCAAGAAAAACGGTAAATTTCTACACCTAAACACCATTTAATCCGAAATTTGGTGTTCTTGAGCAAATTTTTCCCCAATTTGATTTTGATGCTTTTTAGTGTAATTAGACTTAAATTGTTTATGTATTATGCTTGTATAACCTAGATTGATGCTGTTTAACATGATTAGAAGCCTTAAACTTCAAATTTTGAGTAATCTAGGGTTTGTGTTCTTGAGCAAATTTGGGGCTTTTTGATATAAACAGGTTATGGCCGATTTTTGTCATGAATTGTTGCTAAATTGAGTAGTGTAACATGTCTAGGTAGTTAAATGATCCAAACTTTGAGCCTAAACATGATTTTGAGAATTAAAGTGGACTTTTTCAAGTCTAAAATTCATAAACTTGATTTTTGAAAGATAATGCCATTTGAGACTTGTTTAATTGCTAGTAATGATTATTTTGACATGTTATTTGAGTTGAATGCTTATGAACTTGGCGAAAATTTTCGTATATGCTTATTTGAAAAAGTGTAGATTTGATAAAAATGTGAAAATAAGCTTAAGTTTGATATAAATTGATAATGTCATTGTAATTATTTTGATTGATGATTTTGCTGACACTAATGCATATTTGGATGCACAAAATTTGTGTTTGATGTGTTTTGCAGAATGAAAGGGGTGAATCTTCATCCCAAGCCCGCAATGCTCCTGCTGAGAATTTGGAACAACAGGAGGTGGATAACTACTACAAGCAGGATGTACCTCATCCAGTCATGACCTTTTCCGATATGCACTTGGAAGAGTTGCACCCGAACCTGAGATTTGACAGACTTTGGATAGATTATCCAAAATATCAATGGGGTTTGCATACTCTTCACTCTAAGGTTGTTGAGGTACCGAGGGTCATAGAATGGGGACCCTTAGAAGCTGTAGAATTGGCCGGGCCAATTAGGGAATTACTTGTACAGAGGTATGGTAATTCTTCTTTTAATGACTGGATATGTTTATTCACCATACGTAGACCTGTATATAAAGTATGGTGTGAAGAATTGTTATGTAGTATAGAGTTGAATGATCGGGTAGCTAGTTTAACCGATCGTTCTTTTATTAGATTTTTGTTAGGCGGTTCGATGTGCCACATGTCTTTACTGGACATGGCTCAGGCTTTACTTATATATACGCCTGAGGAGTTAGCGTCTGCCGATTGTAGAGGATTGATACTAAACGGTAGAAAGATAGATGAGAATTTTGATACACACGGTGTGTGGAGTCAAATGACAAGCCATCACCGTTTCAAAGGGGGAAATTACTCTTATTTGGATATAGATAGAGCCGAATTAAGAGTGATACATAGGTTTTTAGCTAATTCGATTACACAAAGGGGTAAAAACAAGGAAAAAGTAAATGAACAGGATTTGTTTTACCATATGTGTATTCGAGACCCACAAAGCGCTGTAAGTATACCATATTGTGTGGGTTATTATTTATCAGCTATGGTTCGGGGGATGCGACCACATAGCATAATAGGAGGTGGTATTTTTATTACTTTGATTGGTGAATATCTCGGTGTGGATATAAGTCGGGGGGGATTATTACTAGAAGAGCCGGAACCCCGCGATACTATAGGTTTAAATGTATACCATGGTGCGAAAGTTTTGAAGAGGCGAAATAACGCCGCAGTACGATACCATGGTAGACATCCACAGGTGGAGAGAAACCAGCAGCAAGGTAATGTAGGAGGGGGGAATGAGATGCAAGAAATGCATAGGTTTATAGCTTCTCAGGAATACGAAAATGCTAGACAGAGAGCATTTGAAGATTGGCAAGTTCATCAGAACCAGATCATAGCTCATTGCCAACATATAGGTAGAAACTATATTCCTACACCGAAACCCGTCTTCCCTCCTTGGTCGATAGAGATGCAGCCACCATATCCTACGTATGACCCTGCCGAAGCATTCTATAGCACTTATGGTTATGCCTGGAACCCCTATTGGTACCAATATCATCCTTAGTTTACTTATTATTTTTTATTATTTTGTAATTTGTAATTATTGATACGTTTAATACTTTTGTTAATATTGTAATCATTTTTATAATTATCTAACTTTTATTCTTAGATTTTAATAATTTTTGAATGTGGGGTAATATACCAAACTTCAAAAATATGTATATATGTTTGCAGTTTATCTTATGTACACAACAGGGTAAAACAACGCATTTTCAAAGACTGGCATTAAGTTCAGCAAAAGCAACTAATTTTGACGACAAGATGCAAAATATATGTGAAATAACAACAAGACGGAATGAACAAATGATGTGCACCATTTATCATTCAGCAAACAAACCCCAATATATTTGGAAACTTTGGTAAAAATTTAATCATTTTCACACAAATCACCCTCAATAATTTAAATTGTTACTGATTTCTTGCAAATGAGGGCATTGCAAGATCTTAAGTGTGGGAAGGGGTTAAATTCTTTCGGATTTTAAAATTTTTATATTAAACACTTGGTTACCATTAAAAATACTAGTAAAGCAGTAGTTGTATTAGAATCTAGTGCTCTCTGATAAAAAAGAACAGCCCTAGTCTTATATACTGACTACCCAATTCTAGTAAAATTTTTCAAAATTTTCAATTAAATGAATTCAAAATCATGTTTATACATATTTATGAACGATAAAACTAGGTTTTAACACCGAAATTATTGTTACCTCGGAAAGGACATAAATTAAGAAACAAACTAAAATGTTAAAATTCATTTAAAATGGAATAGAGGACGATAAAAAGGAAAATAAAAGCCAAGTGTGGGAAAATTTACCAAGTTATTTTAAACATATGTCACATATATCTGTAACAAATAACTGAAAATACTTTTGCTTTGGACTAAACTAAACTGTTTTACCCGATGAAAGAAAAGAAGAGATGGATCTACACGATGAATCAATTCCATCATTAAAAGGAAGTAAAGTCTTCCGAAAAAGACACGCGCTTCTTGATTTAGGTCATGAAGTTGTCGTCCAGACCAGCTGTAGGTTGACGAAAAATCTAGAAAAGTCATCACTAAAATCAGCAGGAAATCCACGGACCTCAGCATTAAACAGGGTCGCCAAGTGGTCAGATTTATCCTAACCATGAGAAGGATTTATCTCGTACAATGGGGGGGGGCACCATGCAAATTAGCTGGATAAGACTAATGAATCAGATCCCCAGAAAGGATAATCTCCTTAAAGATTAAAAATCAGCTTTTAAGACTGATATTACTCAATCCTAGAGATTGACCTTAAAGATTGAGAATTACAAACTCATGGAATTCGATGATATCTAAACTCGAGCTTAAACGAGAAAATATTTTGATCAAAATTATAAACCGATTTGTTTTCTGAAAACCCTATTTTCAATGCGTTCATTACCATTGAACGTAAAATCCTAGGAATTCACCTGGAATTCATTAGGTCACCTGAACTAAATCGGGTGTCAACCGTAAGAACGATGGTTGCATAGTGGTCAAAGACAGGACCTTGTGCCAGACCGAAAAAATTATAAGGGTGAGCTTTACTATTGCTCCTACCAAGGATAGTAATTGCGTCCGACACGTTATAGACCATAATTAAAAGCATGTCAGGGAACATTGCCTTAACAGTTGCTTGTTCAACGCTTTCCTTTACAACCGGACGGTAGTTTACCGAAAGGTAATATACGGGACAAGTAAACTGGACGTGTTGCTTTCCAAATACAAGGTTAGCAAGTGGGTGACACAAAATCGCAAGTTTTGAGCTAAAATTTTCAAATCTGAAACCCACCAAACCCACAAAAATATTTTGCAAACACCGGTAAAGGGTTATTCCGGAAAACTTATCTAGGGTAAAAACTAGATTTCAAAAGATCAAATGTTTTAATAAAGATCCAATTTCCTTAATGGATCTAAATTTTTATAGTCATGTGGGACTGTAAACCATATCGTTACTACCATTGTTTATACCGCCGTATAGAAATCACTGATGTACAAAGTGTGAAGAATAAAGAAGTGATTCTAGTATTTCAAGACGATATTGCTTGAGGACAAGCAACGCTCAAGTGTGGGAATATTTGATAATGCTAAAAACGAACATATATTTCATAGCATTATTCCTCAAGAAAGACAAGCTTTTAGTTGCAATTGTTCTATTTACAAGAGATATTCGTTTAAATAATAAAAGGTGAAGACAAAAGACAGATTCGACGAATTGAAGACGCAAACGACCAAAAAGCTCAAAAGTACAAAAGACAATCAAAAAGGTTCCAATTATTGATAAGAAACGTCTCGAAATTACAAAAGTACAAGATTCAAAACGCAAAGTACAAGATATTAAATTGTACGCGAGGACGTTCGAAAATCCGGAACCGGGACCAGAGTCAACTCTTAACGCTCGACGCAACGGACTAAAAATTACAAGTTAACTATGTATATAAATATAATATAATATATAATTAATTATATTAATTATATATATATATTATATTTATAAATAAAAAACCGTCGGCAGAGAAAAACTCCAAGGACTGAGCTGTAAAAGTAACCTCCGCGACTCGCGGAGTTTGAAGAGGTTTTCACCGCGAGTCGCGGAGCCCCAAAATTGAAAACTGCCTATAAAGCCAACCGAATTCTAATCAATCTCTCTTCTCTCATATATACGTAAAATATATATAATTTATATTTTAATTTTAATTTTAATTATAATTCTAATAATAAGGGTATGTTAGCGAATGTTGTAAGGGTGTAAGTCGAAATTCTGTCCGTGTAACGCTACGCTATTTTTAATCATTGTAAGTTATGTTCAACCTTTTTACATTAATGTCTCGTAGCTAAGTTATTATTATGCTTATTTAAAACGAAGTAATCATGATGTTGGGCTAATTACTAAAATTGGGTAATTGGACTTTGTACCATAATTGGGGTTTGGATAAAAGAACGACACTTGTGGAAATTAGACTATGGACTATTAATGGGCTTTATATTTGTTTAACTAAATGAAAGTTTGTTAATGTTAATATAAAGATTTACAATTGGGCGTCCCTATAAATTACCATATACACTCGATCGGACACGATGGGCGGGGTATTTATATGTACGAATAATCGTTCATTTAACCGGACACGGGAATGGATTAATAGCCACTAGAATAATTAAAACAGGGGTGAAATTACATTCAAGGGTAATTGGTGTAATTGTTAACAAAGTAGTAAAACCTTGGTTTACACGCAGTCGATAACCTGGTGTATTCATTAAACAAAGTATTAAAACCTTGTTACAATTCGAATCCCCAATTAGTTGGAATATTTAACTTCGGGTATAAGAATAATTTGATGAGGACACTCGCACCTTATATTTATG
This sequence comes from Rutidosis leptorrhynchoides, assembly GCF_046630445.1. NCBI lineage: Eukaryota > Viridiplantae > Streptophyta > Magnoliopsida > Asterales > Asteraceae > Rutidosis > Rutidosis leptorrhynchoides. The sequence continues at coordinate 258,322,661 of NC_092339.1, forward strand.
ACTGATGGACTGTTATGGACAAAAACCAGACGGACATATTAAATAATCCAGGACAAAGGACAATTAACCCATGGGCATAAAACTAAAATCAACACGTCAAACATCATGATTACGGAAGTTTAAATAAGCATAATTCTTTTATTTCATATTTAATTTCCTTTATTTTATATTTAATTGCACTTCTAATTATCGCACTTTTATTTATTGTTGTTTAATCGCACTTTTAATTATCGTACTTTTTAATTATCGCAATTTTATCGCACTTTTATTATTCGCAATTTCATTATCGTTATTTACTTTAAGTTTTAATTTAAGTCTTTTATTTATTTTATATTTTACATTAGGTTTTAACTGCGACTAAAGTCTTAAATTCGACAAACCGGTCATTAAACGGTAAAAACCCCCCTTTATAATAATAATATTACTTATATATATATATATATTTGTATTTTTATAAAAGTAAACTAATATAGCGTTGAGCTTTGTTTAAAGATTTCCCTGTGGAACGAACCGGACTTACTAAAAACTACACTACTGTACGATTAGGTACACTGCCTATAAGTGTTGTAGCAAGGTTTAAGTATATCCATTCTATAAATAAATAAATATCTTGTGTAAAATTGTATCGTATTTAATAGTATTTTCGCACTAAAATATAAACTATTTTGTATACACCTCGCATAACATCAGTATTGGTATTATTATTATTATTATTATTATTATCATTATTAATATATATATCATTATTTAAAAATGGTTATTGTTATTGTTATTATTATTATTACTATATTATCATTAAGATAATTATTAGTATTATCGTTAATAATGTTATAGTAACTATCATTATTAATATTAGTGTAATTAAAACAAATATTTGTAACACCTAATTATTTTAATTACTATTATTATCATTATTATGAACACGATATAAAAGACGATTAAAAGCTATTAAACGAAACGATTAGGAAATAATGGGTAAGAGTATCATGATGAAATTAAAATATTATAAGATATTGATTTAGATAAAATTATCGTTCTTACTATTTTTATCATTACTATTATTATTAAAATTATCGTTAGTATTAAAACTATCATTTTAAAAAAAATTATCATTTTAATAGAAATGTCATTGTTACTATAAAATATCATTATTATTATTATTTTAAATAGAATTATTATTTTAAAGATAATATTAAAAATTATCGTAAATATTAAAGTTATCATAATTAGAATTATCGTTTTATCATAATGTCATCTTAGTAATTATAAATATTGATATTTTTATAATAATAATTATTATTACAAAATAATACAACTTTTACTTACTATCATTATAGATATTATTTTATCAAATAAATATTTGATACAAACATATTTTACTACGTGTAATAACTTACTTTAATAATACGTATCATATTATCTTTATAATATTAAATGAACCCTATAAATTTTATTACTTAATATATATAAAAGTATATTTTATTATATAAATATAATATAAAATTTTATTTATTAATAAATAAATTATATTATTTACTCTAATAAATCTTTTAAAAATATTTAAAAATATAAAACGACGATATTTAAACTATATATTAATCATGTATAAACTTTTGGAAATTATTTTGAGTCAAATTTACTTTTGTTGACTTTTGCATATTAGTCTCGAGCATTAGGATTGTGGTACACTATGACTTGACCTAATTTGTTAGACAAATATTGACCAACACATAAATATATATAATTAATTTAGGTTCGTGAATCCGAGGCCAACCTTGCACTTGTTCAATGACGTTATATGTATTTTTACTACGAAATACAGTATGGTGAGTTTCATTTTCCCTTTTTACTTATTACATTTTTGGGCTGAGAATACATGCAATGTTTTAATAACTGTTTTGCAATATTTATATGTGTGAGTTTCATTATTCCCTTTTTATATATATTTTTGGGACTGAGAATACATGCGCTGTTTTTATAACTGTTTTACGAAATAGACACAAGTAATTGAAACTACATTATATGGTTGAATGATCGAAATCGAATATGCCCCTTTTTATTAAGTCTGGTAATCTAAGAATTAGGGAACAGACACCCTAATTGACGCGAACTCTAAAGATAGATCTATTGGGCCTAACAAACCCCATCCAAAGTACCGGATGCTTTAGTACTTCGAAATTATATCATGTCCGAAGGAGGATCCCGGAATGATAGGGGATATTCTTATATGTATCTAGTTAATGTCGGTTACCAGGTGTTCACCATATGAATGATTATTTTTTGTCTCTATGCATGGGACGTATATTTATGAGAACTGGAAATGAAATTCTTGTGGTCTATTAAAATGATGGAAATAAATGATTATGATAAACTAATGAACTCACCAACCTTTTGGTTGACACTTTAAAGCATGTTTATTCTCAGGTGTTAAAGAAATCTTCCGCTGTGCATTTGCTCATTTTAAAGATATTACTTGGAGTCTTTCATAGCATATTTCGAAGAACGTTGCATTCGAGTCATTGAGTTCATCAAAGATTATTATTAAATCAATTTATAGTTGGATAGTGGATATTATGAAATGGTATGCATGCCTGTAAATTTTTGATGTAAAGAAAGATTGTCTTTTAAAAACGAATGCAATGTTTGCAAAATGTATCATATAGAGGTCAAATACCTCGCAATGTAATCAACTATTGTGAATCGTTTATAATGTATATGAACGGGTCCTTTCAATTCTGTTTTGAGATGGCATAGATAAAGCACCGTTAGATGAAATTGAGTAGAACTTGAAGTGATCACGTTACATTGACCATATGAAGTGATATTAGAATGAACGTACGATTTAGTACGATATAATGATGCCAGGCCAGCGTGATTATATTGAAGTAAATCATGCAGAAGTTCCAATGTTACTACATGAGGAATATGGGGGGATCCAGGGAAAATTTTGGCAGAGATCATTTGAGCATACGCATTATAGTCTGTTAAAGGTAGGGAGGAAATAACCACGTAGCCCAGATACTGTACAAGAAGTGCCTTGATTGCAGAATTGATAACCCGAAGATTTGTTATAGATATCAACACCCTGGACATTTAAGGAGAAAGTTCTCATATAGGAAAAACTTTAAACTTACCTGCGGTAAAGAAATCATTAAGGAAACTTGCATGGATCCTGATTCTTGTTAGGGTACATTTCGGCACAATGTTTTATTGTTTCGGAGTTGTTTAATACTAGAATGATAGAAACCTTACATCTAAGAACCTTAGCATCATCATGAATAATAAACCATCAACAACCATGGGAATTAAGTATTCTATAGGACACAAGCAAATGGTAAACTGAGGAAGATAGAGGAATAATTTAAAGTAGTACTTTAAGATTAACAGGTGGTCATTTGGAGATGACCTCATATTAACCAAACTTGGGAGTTTTAATGTAGTAGTTGAAAAGGATTAGTTACCTACGTACAGGCATATGCTATTTGAGAAGATTGATAGAAATTTTCATAGTAGTACAGTAAGATTTGATTTGGGATGAACTTTAAGATTAACCTAATACTCATCAAGTTAGGAAGCTTTGATGAAATTGTTGGAACGAACTGACTTTCAAGGATGAAAGCAAAGGATATTTATAGTGAGAAAATTTTTCGTATACCTCGCAAGAATGGTGAAACTATTATGGGAAGAGATGTAGCCCGGAAACTGAACCTTATTAGTTACATGACAACAACCCGAAATCCCACAATGTAAATGGGAAGAGATTCATCACTAAACTACCAGAGACGGTAGGACATCACCTGGGTTATTATTAACCATCTCGCCAAAACTGCTCACCTTCTAGCCATGAAAGAAACCGATACAATGGACAAACTTGCACAACGATACTTAAAGGAAATTGTATTCTGTCACTTCAGCAATCCAAATTCTATATTGAAGATTTCCCAAGAATCTCATTTGATACTCATTCTTACGCAACTCTAAATCCTAACGTATCACGAGGAATTTCTTATTTGATGATAACCACAACATCGTCCTTCTTACCTCGATATTAGTCATACCGGTTCGAAAATTTCCTAAAATCAATGAGTGGTTAACTCTCATCCTCATACCCTCCCATTCGTATCTCACTTATAAGCAACAACTTCACACTTAAGCATTTTTGGTCAAAGGACTTATGTCCTACTAATAGTCGTCAAACACATATAAATTCAATAGTTTTTATTACCTCAAATATCACTCGCAATTTTCAAAGGTCTTTTACTCGATTCTCATCAACCTTTTCCAACTTGTAACCTCCGAAATATGAAATTTTGTTTGCCAAAACTTTACACACATTATTTTTACTGTGCTATCCTCTCAAACCTTTATAAAAATAAATTTATTCTGTTTGCCATTCATACAAATTTTTTTTTTTTTTAAATCATACCCGTTATATAAAATAAAGTAAATGATTACTTTTGACAAATACACATGAAACTTTACTTTCACTTTTACAAATCAAATCTTTCATTTAAAAGGGTATTATACTTTAAACGGTGCGTGTTGTACATAACCCTAACTTACTAAGAACTTCATTCCTTCTCATACATTGTCACCATAAACAATTTCTATAAAACTTTCGTTGTTTATTATATAAAACTTTTCGTGTTATCCGTATCCAAGTCATCATAAGGGCTTTATAACCGTCAAAATGGAGAGATTCGTGTGTATGTGATAAAGGCACTGACAATCACGTCATACAAGGCCTTCGGGCATCTGCTAACACTCAAACCATTCAAAACTATCGCGTTACCCCGTAGATTTATTTCACCACACCAGTTAGAACAATGCACTTTCTTACATAACTCTAAGTCCTAACTCATTCCAAGAAACTCTCATCTAGTAATATTAACACCATCGGTATTCTGACTTCATTATTGGTCACGACCTGTTTGGCATTTTGCATATTTAAGAAGCAATTAACTTCTCACCCTCGTGCTCTATCCTTCGTACCTCACTTTTTTTTAGCAACGGCCTCGCACGTGAATATTTTGGCCCAAAGACTTATGTCCTGATAATTACCAAAACAACATTTATGTCATTAGTTTTCATTACCTAGTAACTGGTCACCCAATGATTCAAAGCTTTTCCCACTCAATCTCTTTCAACTCGTAATCTTTGAAATACGAAAAACTATGTTTATCAAAATTTTACACGTTGTTTATTTGTGCAGTCCTCACAAGATTTACAGACAATGAAAATACTAAAAGCTTTTCGGTCACTTATACGATTTGTAAAATCATATATGTATAAAATTTATACTTACTTATTTTGATACTAAGTTATATCTGCAAATTATTTAAAACCCGCTCCTTTACCGAGTTATTCAACTTAAGTCAAATGGTTTTGGTGCAAAATGGTACACGTTGTACCTACTTCTAAAGCTACTAGGAACTTCGTTCCGTTTACGTTGTCACAACAAACGGTTAAAGGTTTTGTTTTTCAAAACTCCCTTAGTTGATGTTATTAAAGGTTTTCATACTAGACCACACCATGTAGGGGTCACACTTTTTCTCACCCTCCGTTAGAGATGAAAATTACTATTAAGATCCTTGTTAAAAACTCTTGAGCCACTTTGGATGGCGGTTTTATAACATTTGTTAGAAAATCTTTGCACCCATAAAATGTTCTTTTAAAGCTAGACATGACAAAAACGCGGGCCGATAAATCAGTTTCCAGGGTACACTCTGTGGTCACCCCATTGTAGGACAGGCACTAGGTGAGTTTCTACTCTCAAAGATTTCATGGCTAAACGCAACACCCTCGTAAACATCATCTCTATGAATCAGTATATTGAGATACAAGAATCATTTTGGAGATTCTTTTCACTCGGAATAAATCATTCTTTAGGACCAAGAGTTCACGTATCTTCTCATCCGCTCGTTCCCTTAAGTACACAGATAAATTCAGAACGAACCACTCGAAGAGTTCACTCTCACGCCTTTCGTGCGACTTTCTTTTGGGAAATGTAATATAAGACACCTTGAGAACCTATTAATCTCATTATCCCTTTTGGGAAGAGACTGCTTAAAACATCTACGACACTCAGGTGGATACTCTATATATTTCTTCCTTCATTAGTTGCAACTGTATGTTGCTCTAGTTAACGTTAACCCTAGCTTCAACATGTAACTGAAAGGATGAAGTTACATTGCGAAACTGTGTTTTCATTTCATCCAAGGATAGGTTCACCTGCAGTATGGTAAACTAGGTGATATCCCTCGTTGTTCGTTCAGACCGTTCTGAAGACAATATAAATAATTATGGCTTGCAAGTCCGACTGGTCACTTTCAGCTAAAATTTCGATTCACTTACTCAAATGAAACGTTCTTAAATATCGAGATCCTTATACCTATGGCCTCTTCCCGAAATCAAGGGGTTTCGAAAAACCCGTGGCTAACACTATCCAGACATCAAAGCGCATGGTTGTGATCACCATGATTTCCATACTACCTGTCAGCTTATGTTACGACATACACGCTCAATGTTTTGGATGAGCTTAGAATCATTCATGATGCATTTCACGCATCCAACTTACATAAGATGCCTGTAAGACTAAACACACCATCATTCCTTTTATGGATATACATTCAGATAACATACTCAGATTAATCGGAAACGGAATCAACTTGTTGATCTCCTAGGACAGGAAGCTTAATTACTGGCATATACCCATTCTTACTTTCATACGCCGAATTACCTTTCAAGGTAAATAACTTACTTCTGAGCCTACGAATCCCACGGAACTTTGATACGCCCCTTCTTATTCGAATACGGTACCATAGTTGGTCACACTTTAAAATTTCGGGACGAAATTTTCTTTAACAGGTGGGTAATGTAACGACTCTGGATTTTCCAACGTTTATTTATTAATAATTATTATTAATACTTATGATTTAATGAATGTATTGTTTATATACATTTACTTGTTACCATACTTGACTTTGAATGCCCGAAACGTCTTTGTGACACACGAAACTTTCACGAATAATATTTTTAGATATTATTTACATTCATGATTAAGTTTTATTAATCATTTTAATTAACTATGGTTATTAGTTAATTACTTGGGCTTTGTTGGATCAAATTACCACAAACTTGGAACTTGGGATTTATATTTGTACATGGACTTAAAGAGCCCATCCTACTTCTTAAATGGACTTATTAGCCCATAAGACTTGTAAGTATTACCTTAGGATTTAACTAAATGGATTAAGTCACTTAAAGGAATCTAGTTACCATAATCCCCATGCAAGCACATCTTTTATCCAACTTTTGAAGGCTTTTACATGCTTAAACTTGTGGTCACTCCCCTTCCCCCTTATTCCTTGCAAACCGTCACTTTGGGTAGTAAAGGAGGGGTTTTGTTTTCAATTTTTCCTTACTACTCTTTCACTATTTCATTCACTTTCTCACACACACAAATTACTTCTCATTTTCCTCTCAACTTTTACTCTCTTTTTCTCTCAAGTTTGTAAGTAACAAGCCTTGTTTTCTCTTCTTCTTTTCTCATTAAAACCGTGACCAAGCACCCATATCATCATCATTCCTTGTTGTTTGTTGTTACTTGTTCTTTGATTAATAGTTACTTACTTGTTGTTAGTTGTTCTTTACTAGTTACAAGAATCAACTCTCTAGTTTATTCTTCATTTTATCTTGTTATAACAAGAACAACAAGAACATAAACTTTCTAGTTATGTTCTACACTTGTTAATTTTAAAAGATTTAAGGTTCATGTGTTGTAAATCATACTTGAAGTTCATGAAGTAAACTTTAAAGTTTACTTTACTTAAAGATCAAACCTTGGTTGAATCTTTAAAAGTATGAACAAACCATGAACAAATTACTTGTTTATTTAGTTTTACTTGCACTTTAATTTTATGATTTTGGTTGTTGTTGGTCAAGTACTACAAGTTAGTCTTGATCTCATATCTCTTGGAACTTAAAGTTAACTTAAAAGTTCAAGAACATGTAAATAAGTTTTCTTTAAATATAACTTTGTATACTTATGCTTGATCTAGACTTTTGAGTCTTGGATCTTCAAGATCTAACTAAGAACTATGTTCTACATCTTAAGATCTTGATTAGTTAGTTTATTTTCAAGTTTGTAACTTATTATTAGTTTTAAAGTTCATGTATGTGTTAGATCTAAGACTTTGATGTAACTTTGGTTCATCAAAACACTTACAACTCTTAAGTGAAGTTGTGCTACATGTCTTGGACTTGCACAAGGGTTATGATGGTCAAAACTTGGTAAATATGATGTAAACACATCAATGAGTTGTACACTTGAAGCTATTGGCATCAAGGATGAGAACCATGATGAACATCAAACACCAAACCCACCGTAACCCATTATTTTTCTGCTTACTGTTCTCTGCCTAGTGTTCTGCTGTTTCTGTAACAGACCAATAGACCTGGGCTGTTGTGATTATGATTTCCAAATAGATCTTTTCGAGTAGATAACTTTTCATATAGGACTTGTCTTAATCCGAGTTACGGTTTAGGATTTATGGCCCTCCGATGGTCACTATGTCCTTTAACGTTGTGCAGAAATTTCTGACCTACTCGCACTTAGACCGTCGCCACGGTCAAAAGAAGATGAGTTTGCTTCTGTAAATTTTACCACACTTAAAGGACTCATATACGGAGCCATGGCCACTGGTCTAACCTTAATTCAGTAAGGGTAGAGGCCGTGGTGACTGATCGAAGTCAGCCTTTATTTTAAACTACTTTCATAAACGAAACCTACTTTACGCCTTTTGTTTGATGATGAATGATGATGACCTTTATGACCTTAAATACATACTTTTAAACCTATTAAGACGATTTACTGACTTAGTACTATTTGCCTTAGGTTGAGGACCTTCGGACCGATTACTTGCACACCTTTCCCGAACCGACTTTACGACTACATTATCATTGTGAGTTATAGCATTCCCTTTTTACTTTAACTTATTTTGGGAACTGAGAATACATGCAGATTTTATGTTTTACATACTAGGCATGAGTACTTAAACTTATATATGTGTGGGTTATATAACGGCAGAAACATTCCCTTTAGCTCGGTAACGTTTAGTCATTGGTTTTTGAACCGGTGAACGCGAATCTTAGATATGGATCCATAGGGTTTGACATCCCCACTCGGGCTAGTCGCACTAGCATTTAACGAGTGTTTAATACTTCGTAAACATACGCACTTGTCAAGTGTACTTTCAGGGGGTATAAACGTTAAGTTAGTTACCGAGTGCCCACGGTTGAGCATATACTTAAACATACGGATTTGGATTACTATTTTGAAACGCTCTTTGTAGCACTGAAATCTTGTGGCCTACTTACATTACTGTTATACTTACACTATAGCTCACCAACCTTTGTGTTGACGTTTTTAAGCATGTTTTTCTCAGGTGCTTAAGGATACTTGCTTCCGCTGTTGTACTAGTCTTGCTGTAGACACCCGCAACTTTAGAGATGTCACTGCATGAATGTTTATTTGCATTCAGACATTATTACTTTTGAAATAATGATTTATAACAACCTATGGGGTCACGTACTATTATTCATGCTTGCTATTCGTAGGAGCACACTTTGGTTGTAAAACATTTGACGTTAGTTATGACGTCACCTTTTAATATGAATGCAAACTCTTTTTGAAATCGCATATAGTACTTAACCTTGTAATGATCCTGTTGTCGATGGTCCGTACATGTTGATTTAGTACGGGGCATCACCAGATAGAAACTCTTACACCACTTTGGATGCCGGTTTTATAAAATTTGTTGGAGAGACTTTGCGCTCATAAATTTTCCCTCTTATGGTTGGACATGGTCGAAACGCGGGCCGATAAATCAATTTTCTGGGGTACCCTCGGTGGTCACCCTATTGTAGAAAAGGCACTAGGTGGGTTCCTACCCCAACTGTTGTTATAGTGGGTATCATGGATGTACATTACACTAGACCGTTTGAGGAGTTTCTACTCTCAATATTCACGGATAACCGCAACACCCTCGTAAACATCAATCCGATGATTCAATATTTTGAGGTGCACAAAATTATTTTTGGAGATTCATCTCACCTGGAGTCAACTATTCTTTATAGTCCACGATTCATGTTTCTTTTCATCCGCATATAAATTGAAGAATAAGGATGAATCCTAGATTGCCTCGCTCATGGTGCAAGGAAGTTCACTCTCATTTAAAGATCACACCTTTCGTACGTCTTCCTTTCGGTAATGTAATGAAATTTTACTTTGAAGTCCATGACCCTCGTTATCCCCTTTGAAGGATTTGCCTTAAATGTCTATACCACTGATATGGCTACTCTTCATATTTCTCCCTTCGTTGGTTGCAACTATATCTCATTCGTCCTATTTCGTCCCTTTGGAGAGCTCCTGTTTTGTTTGTTAAGAAGAAAGATGGTTCGTTCTGGTTGTGTACTATTATTGCAAGTTAAACAAGCTTACAGTTAAAAACCGTTACCCTCTTCCTAGAATTGATGATCTGTTCGATCAACTTCAAGGTTCGTCTGTTTATTCTAAGATCGTTCTTCGTTCCGGTTATCATCAACTGCGTGTTAAAGAATTTGATATTCCGAAAACCGCTTTTCGCACCCGTTGTGGTCACTACGAATTCCTTGTTATGGCGTCCGAATTGACAAATGCACCTGCTGTGTTCATGGCCCTCATGAACCGTGTGTGTAGACCCTATCTGGACAAATTCATTATTGTTTTCATCGACGACATCCTTATTTATTCCAAAAGTGATGAAGAGCATGAATAACATTTGAAGTTGGTGCTTGATCTGATGAGGAAAGAAGAGTTGTATGCTAAGTTCTCTAAGTGTGCTTTTTGGTTAAGAGAAGTTCAATTCCTTGGACATGTTGTTAGTAAACAAGGAATACAGGTTGATCCTGCCAAGATTGAGGCAATTGAGAAGTGGAAAATTCTGAAGACTCCTACTCAGGTTCGTCAATTTCTAGGGTTGGCAGGTTACTATAGAAGGTTCATTCAAGATTTCTCTCGTATAGCGAAACCTCTGACTGCTTTAACGCACAAGGGGAAAAAGTATGAGTGGGAGGATAAACAAGAGACTGCTTTTCAAACTCTGAAGAAGAAGTTGACTACCGCTCCAATATTATTACTACCTGAGGGTAATGATGATTTTGTTGTTTATTGTGATGCTTCGCATCAGGGCTTCGGTTGTGTTTTGATGCAACGAAAGAAAGTCATAGCTTACGCATCACGTCAGTTGAAGATTCACGAGCAGAATTATACGACCCATGATTTAGAGTTGGGGGCTGTTGTGTTTGCGCTCAAGATTTGGAGACATTACCTTTATAGGGTCAAAAGTACAGTGTACACTGATCACAAAAGTCTTCAACATATCTTTGATCAAAAACAGTTGAATATGAGGCAGTGACGATGGGTTGAGTTGTTGAACGATATTGATTGCGAACTTTTATATCATCCGGGGAAGGCGAATGTTGTCGCTAATGCATTAAGTCGTAAAGAAAGGGCTGAACCTCGCAGGTTTAGAGCCTTGAATATGACAAACCTCGCAAGGCAGATTCTTGAGGCACAACAAGAAGCCTTGAAGGAGGAGAATTTTATGAACGAGAAAGTCAGAGGCATGACTTAGAAGTTTGAGGTACGAACCGATGGTACTAGGTACTTTACGGGACGTCTTTGGGTTCCAAAGTTTGGTGATCTGCGACAACTTGTTTTAGATGAAGCTCATAAGTCTAGGTACTCTATTCATCCTGGTTCAGGAAAGATGTATCATGATCTTAAGGAGCTGTATTGGTGGCCTAATTTAAAAGGTGATGTGGCTACGTATGTGGCTAAGTGTTTGACATGTGCTAAGGTTAAAGCTGAACATCAGAAACCGTCTGGACTTTTGGTGCAACTTAAGATTCCTGAGTGGAAGTGCGAAGGTATTACGATGGATTTTATTACGAAGTTACCGAGAACTATGGGTGGTTATGATACCATTTGGGTGATTGTTGACCGACTCACAAAGTCAGCTCATTTCTTGCCGATTAAGGAAATAGATTCTACGGAGAAGCTTACTCGTTTGTATTTGAAGGAGATTGTTCTAGACATGGTGTTCCTGTATCTATTATTTCAGACCGAGACAGTCGATTAATATCGAGGTTTTGGCAATCCTTACAGGAAGCTTTGGGAACTAAATTGGACATGAGCACCACTTATCATCCGCAGACGGATGGTCAGAGTGAAAGGACCATTCATACGTTAGAAGACATGTTGCGAGTGTGCGTCATTGATTTTGGTAATGGGTGGGATAGATATTTGCCACAAGCTGAATTTTCTTATAATAACAGTTATCATGCAAGTATTAAAGCCGCACCGTTTAAAGCTCTGTATGGTAGAAAGTGTAGGTCTCCTATCTGTTGGAATGAGGTTGGGGATACTCAACTCACAGGCCCAGAAATTATTCATGAGACTACCGAGAAGGCCGTACAGATTAAAGAAAGATTCAGAACCGCCAGAAGTGGGCAAAAGAGTTATGCCAATAAGAGAAGGCACGATATTGAATTTCAGGTCGGTGATCGTGTTATGTTGAAGGTATCACCTTGAAAAGGTGTGATACATTTTTGTAAAAGGGGAAAGTTAAATCCTCATTTTGTTGGACCATTTGAGATTATTGAGAGAGTTGGGCTTATCGTTTGAAATTGCCACAAGAACTCAGTGCCGTTCATGACATTTTTCATGTATTGAATTTGAAGAAGTGTTTGGCCGAGGCCGATGAAACCATTCCTCTTGAGGAGCTGCATGTTGATAAACAACTCTATTTTATTGAGGAACCTTTTGAAATTATGGATAGAGAGGTTAAGACTCTCAAGCAAAGTAGAATTCCTATTGTCCGAGTTCGATGGAACGCCAGATGCGGTCCCGAGTTCACTTGGAGCGTGAAGATCAAATGAGGTAGAAGTACCCGCATTTGTTCCCAGATTTCGAGTCAACCCCTGCACCTGCTTAAATTTCGGGACGAAATTTTCGTAACGGGAAGGTACTGTCACAACCCTACTTTTTTCGTTATCTTTTACCGTTTATTATTTAACGCCCGTTAATTGTTATTCCTGCCACATCATTTCTATGGCCTAAAATATTATTTTAGTAATAATATATTAATTATTATGTGTTAAATGAATATTTGTATTCATATTTTAAATTGTACGTTTCTACGTGTCATGGATTTCTATCCGACAAATCATTTCGATTTTCAAACCAACGGTTAGACTTTTGAGATTTTTGAATCCAAATTATTTTATATATGATATTTTTATATCATATGAGTATATAAAGTATTTCTATATTTTATTTTTCGCGTGTGCGTGTTTCCTCTGTAATTTTAATCGCGTAGCGGTATTTTCTCGAATCGGACTACGTTTGGACTTTTGGGCCAAACACAAAAATCAAGGAATTAAATTTGGATGGTGTGGGCCCTTCCTAAGGCCTAGTTCATCCGACCCATCACCAATACCTATTCCATTTTAATTTTGCCAATTACACCTCAGTTTTTGGCTCATTTGATCATTTTACACTTTGCAGACCCTAACAAATCTCCTCTCCTCTTCTCCCCTCCATTACGGCCAAAATTTTCATCCTCCCTACTCACAAAAATCGTCCACCACTCATTCATACACAATTCTTCATCATTTTGCAAGATTAGTGACACAATCGGATTCTCCATTTCATGATCTTTAACATCCTTCTTCTTGTTTCTCGATTTGGGTATAAACCCTAACCCTAGATTTTTAATTTTTCATTTATTTTCCTGTATTTTCATGTTATTATGATTGTATGATGATTATATGTTATTGTATTGTTGATAGTATGCGTAGAAATGCTCGATTATATATGTTTTCGGTTTGATTGTTTTGGGACAGCGGTTTGTTAGATCTTTTTTGTAAACATAACTGATATAAATGTTAAATTAAAGTGTATAGATGAATTTCTCTCATCAAGACAATAATTTTAGGCTTTGGATTCATGTTGTTTTGAGTTTTGGATCAAAAGTTATGTCCGATTTAGGGTTTTGATAAAATTGAAATGTAAAAACGAATTGATTCAGGTATGGTCCGACTTTGTGACTATTTTTGGAGTTTTCAGGGTGTACTAGTATGTTAGGATTGATGATTGGATGAACTTTCATGTTCGGGTCATCGAAATTCGAGCCACGGATCACCCGTTATGACTAAAACATGTTTTTGAACGGATTAAAGCTCCAAGTTGAATAATGGCTGTAGGTCACGACTTGGTGGCTGTTCTTGGGGTGTTCTTGAGTTTACTAATGTGTCGGGTGGGTCGGTTAGGCAAAGATATATATAAGACTCGCCGAAAACTGATTCTCGGGACTCAAGTTATGACCGGATGAACTTTTAATTAAAACTTATGGTTATTAAATCAGACTTATGATAAAAATAATGATTTTCATTATTAATAAATTAGTTATGATATAAAAGTAATTATTTAAATTTAAGACTTATGATATACATATTTATTATATCATTTATTGATTACATTTTGATTTAATTAAACATTTAATTAAACTTATGATTAATAATACTTTTATTATTAATGAAAAATACTTATGGTAAGTATTAAAATTATATTATGATATTATTATAATAAGACTTATAATAAGGATTAATTAATTATTTAATTATTATAAGGCTTAGTTATTATTTAATTATAATTTAATTATTTAATTCTTATGATTTAATGATTATAATTAGAAACTTATGATATGATTAATAATTTATTATTAACTAATAATACTTATGATATGATTTAAAATCTATTATTAATTAATAATACTTATATTATGATTAATATTTAATTAATTAATTAAATACTTATGTTATATTAATTATATCATTTAAACTTATGTTAACTTTAATAATTCATTTTAATTTAATTAAACTTATGTTATGACATAATTATACATATATGACTTTAAATAACATTATAACTTATATTATTAATATAATTTATACTTTAAAATTCAATGTTGACTATGTTTGACCAAGGTTGACTTTTGAGTTGACTTTCGGTTGACTTTGACTTTCAGTTGACTTTTGTTGACTTTTTAATTAAGGAAACTTTCTTAACTTATAAACTTTCCAAAAATAGCAACTTTCTAAATATGGAAACTTTTCAAAAATAGAAACTTTCTAAAAATAGAAACTTTCCTAAAATAGAAACTTTCCTAAAATAGAAACTTTCCTAGAATATAAACTTTCCTAAAATAGAAACTTTCCAAAAATAGAAACTTTCTAAAAATAGAAAGTACGTGTCCTTAAGCTGTTCTGATCAAACCGAAGCATGTTGAGTGTTGTTCTATGTCTACTTGCAACAAGTACTATAGCTATCATACTAAGACTTGACCTAAGTTAGTTATTTATATCGACCTGCTTTATTTATAGGTCGGCGTTTTGATCATTCTTGATGACTTTACTTCGTTTGCTGTTCGCTTTTTGTGTGGTTACTTCATTTGCTTTAAGGTGAGTTATAGTCCCTTTTTTCTATTTTAAATCTTTTGAGATGAGAATACATGCAATTTATTTTATTTATTGGATACAAGTGGAAATTGGTTTAAATTATTCATTGTGAGTTGAACGAAAATATTCCCTAGTCTGGTAACTGTAATCACTGGTTTCTACTGGTGAACGCGAATCCTATGGATAGATCTATCGGGTTTGACAACCCCATTTCGTGCTAGTCGCGCTAGCAATTTTTGAAGACGAAATGTATTAGTACTTCGTATTTATTTGAAGATACACCTGTTCAGTGTATATTGTGTTTGGTAAGGGTGGAATTGGTTAAGTGGTTACCAGGTGGCTCACGGGTTAATGGAATAATGTTTATGTGTTTTCGTGCATATAATTTTTGTGGTCCATAATAAGGCTTTATGTTTTCAAACATAAATTTTTACAGTTTAAATTAAATATTGTTTGCAATATTAAAGCTATAATTCACTCAACGTTTTTGTTGACAGTTACTGGCATGTTTTATTCTTAGGTTCATGATTGATTGCTTCCGCTGTGCTTAGAGAGTCTGCATATTTATGATGGCAGCTTTTGTTAAACATTAACTTGCATTCTATTTTGATACATTAAATTGTAGGTGTTTGTTGACTTTGTTTTGGTCAACTTTTGAATAAGTATTTATGTATGGTTTTTCTAAACTTACATATTTTGGTAGGTTTCCTTTATAGAAAATCATTTTTAAATAAAGAATGCAAGGTTATTTATCAAATTCATATAGAGTTATGATCAAGCTGTGGGACCAAGATAACGATGGTCGTCAAGTGTACTTTGACAGGTCGTTAAATTTCCCGTCGTTGAGTTTCTTATGGGCTTGATGTTGTTGCCGGCGTTGTTGACTTAGTTGACTTCGGTAAATAGGCCTCGGGTTAGGTGTTCTTGGGTTGTCCGGTGATTGGATTGAATTTGCGGTTTCTGCAGGGTTTTGATGCGGGGTTGATTACGGGTCGGGTTTATGTGTATGTGTGTAGGCTGTGGATTGGTGGTTTTGAGTTATGTAATCTCATTGTATTGTAATTGTAATTCAATTGGGCTCGCTGTGTTGTTTGTAGTCGTTCATATTGTTTAGAACGATGAGAGCGAGGGTCAATATGTTTTGGTTGTTTGTGACCTGTTATGTTTAGATCGTTATGATGTTGTACCACCGGATCTTCGGGTCTGCTATATATATACATATTAATATTTTTGCCAAAAAAAAAAAAAAAAAAAACAAAGCTTATGAGTTGGAACTTATTAAAATCATAAGTTCAAGCTCCAATAAGCTCCCATAAACTCTAAGAAACTTGTGTGTCAAGCACACCCATAATATTAATATTTATTCATAGTAACTATAATACGGAGTAAAATAATGCACTACCCTTAATTCTTTTTCATCGGTATAGAATTACCGGACTAAAAGAATTTAAAGTTTACTCTTACGCCATGGAGAGTCAGCCCGTTATTGAGTTACAACCCAAGAATCATTAATAACCCAGAGTCTCCCTTTGAACCCTAGTACACAAAAAAATGTCACAAAAAATGCAAAACTAATTCAATACCCGCAAATTCGAGGAATTATTAAATAGATTTATTATACTGGATCAATAATTTTAAGACACTATATATGTCTTTATTTAATTAATGGTATGTAATGATCTTCAAAAATACGATTAAGAGAATCATATATAAGTCAAAGCAATACATCCAGACTTAAATGCCAATTGGACATTTTTTTTTTTTTTTTTGGTAAAAGAACATATTATTATAAACAAATAAAAAGGAGATCCGATGATCTGGTGCGTTACATGAAGTTTTACAAATACAGATATCGAATCTGTTTGAAATTAAATCTAATGTTCAACATGAACTTGATTGAAATAAAACTATAACTTTGATCAAACAACCATTAGCCGATACCGAGCAGCTACTGCTTCCGTGAGAAGTAACCACCACCAAGACCACCGAATCCTAAAAAAGTCCTCACCTGAACCGAAGTCTGCATCAGCGTATCTTAATCCACAAGCCCCCACAACCAACCATATCATCCCCAAACCCGTAAATCTGTAACCCATCCACTCGCCGGGCAACCCAAGAACACCCGCCTCGAGACTGCATCAATCAGAATACAAGAATAAAACCCCCGTTTAGCTAGCACATTTAAGCAAACCCCAAACAACAGTCAACTTAGAAACCCTAACATGTCGAGCCCCTACCCAATAGAAGGTCGGGAGACAACCGAGAACAATACCCCAAAAAACAAATCTTTTGGCGCTTAACAACCCTAGAGTCGCTAAGGCGACAACAACAACGGACCGTTCCGAACCGAGTCCGGTGACGAGGAAGATGGAACGAGCCGGGTAGGAACAAACACACATCGCAATGGAATCACGGACCTAGAACCCACACACCAATGAACCCAAACGAGCCCACCAAGTGATCTAAATTATATCTAAATCATATTACATTTATTTAATTCAAGACTTGAATACCAATTGATCAATAAAAAGACTAATGATATCAACTTCAACACGTACATTAGCTATATATGACTTTCTTTTAATACGAGAAAAAGAATGTGTCATCAGTTTATTTGAAGTTCATTTCATAAATTCAGTTGAAGTTGCGTAGTATAAACCTACAATACAGCCCACAAACATCAGAGTCATACACAACACCACTAGTCTTAACAGAATACCTTGGCGAAACCTTTTTTGTTGAACTTATGACAAGCTAAACTAAACCACCCTTCATCATCATTAATCTTCTGAACGCGACCCCTAAAAATGCAATTTGTAACCTATGATATGTGACAACCAGGAAATTTCTGACCAAATTTAAACTTAATCTTTATATGTTTCCGACACGATAAGCAAAGTCTGTAATGTTGAGTCTCGAAAATTTTGGAACTATGTTCATATATTCAATTACCCTTCGACTATTCCCAACGATTCATGAACAATTATATTTAACTTGATGTGCATATATAATTTCATATATATATAAATATTAATTGAAAACATTAACAAAGTATTACGTGTATGATACCGTATATTAGACTTATTGATTTTTATATATCTATTGGATATATTGAACTATCAAAGTTAAAAGATAATGACAAACGACTGAATTAAAAGATATTTATCAAGTCCCTTGAGGATTATGATATTGTTACGAGTCTCTGTTACGAGGCCCACGTTGATTTGAGAAATCGTTTCTTTTTATCGGTATTCGGAATAAACGGTAAACTAATTTACAAGTAAGAACAAATGTGTCAATTAACGAAGATTAGACAAAAGTTAGTGGAGAATTGGATTTCATAATATTCAATTAATTTAGTTTCAAACGTGCGGAAACATTTTTTGATTCAATAGAATTTAATTATCTAAAATGTTTTGTTTAAATAACATAATTTGAATATATATACAATAGGTTGGAATGTTGATTATTAAATATATAAATAACTCGCAACGTGTATTTAAAACATGTTTATGAATATTGAATATATATATATATATATATATATATATATATATATATATATATATATATATATATATATATATGATTTCAAATTAGTTAAGTAAACAATAGTAACACTGGTTAATTGATTCGATTGATATTTAGATATGTCTTTAAAATAAATACTGGCCCATAAATGAATAATATCAAATTAAGTTTTAAAGTGTAAATGTTACATGTTATAATATTTTCTAAGCGATTTTAAAATGAACTTTGAAATATAATTAACTTGGAAAAACTAAATATTATATTATTAATTAAATATTTCAATTACATATTATACGTAAAAATTTATATTTCTAAATGAAAATATATATATATTTTACAATGTGATAAAATATAATATTAATTAGGTTATAAGACGTGCCGATTTAAAATAATATATATATATATATATATATATATATATATATATATATATATATATATATATATATATATATATATATATATATATATATATATATATATATATATATATATATATATATATATATGAGCAAATAACGAGACAATGATTTATAGAAGCAAATGACCAAAACACTCGAACGTTCAAATTACATTTAGAGTGATATAGTGTATTGACAATTTAAGTCTATTTATTAATAAAGGTACACGTCGTGTATCGTTTAATACAAGTTTTCCAAGTGTAAGAGACGATATTTGATAAACCGGAACCAGGACATATGCCGAGAGACATCGTACGAATTATCGGAACTAAAATTACAATTTAACTATACACATAAATATAATATAATATATATATAATTAATTAGATTATATATAAATATAATTAAAACTATCGGCAAGGTTCATTAGTCGAATGTGAGCTGGAAAGAGGGCTCATGCGATCGCATGAGTTCCCCTTACAACTCTCATGCGATCGCATGAGGGGGTAGGTGAGGTTACACTCCTTTAAAAGTCGAACGATTTCGTTTCTGAATTCATTTTTTCATTCATCTATCTCCTGAATTCTCTATATACATATATATATTTATATTATTATTAATATTATTAACATTAATATTATTAATCTTATAATTATAATTAGTAGTATTAATAATATTATTAGTATTACTACATAAAATACTACGACGAGGTTATGAGTGAGTAATTTCAAACGGGTTTTATGAGCGGGATAGAGCTAAGGAAATTATGGGTTATAGCTATGGAGGTTATGGGTATGGTTTGGGGGTATAGCTCGTGAGTCAAACATAGTGTTTATCATCTCTGTTACGTCTACGTACTTTCCTGCAATATTGAATCACAATATTGATACGTGAGCATTCATATCTTATCTTTTATATATTAATAGTGTATCACTGACTAGTACTCGAGTATATATGAATATGCATGCTTGTATGCTTAAGTTCGTCGTTAGATAGTTTATGATGAATCACGAATTTGATAAATATGCTACTGATATAATGTATATGATATGCATGTCGTTAGAAAGCCGACGAAAAATTAATAACTTTTAATTTAGAAATCGTGTGGTTTCGATGAACGGATTAAAAGATATGAGCAACTAAATTATTATTAAATCTAATAGTATTATTATTATTATTATTATTACTATCATCGTTATTGTTATCGTTATTATTATTATTATTATCTAACAATTATTATTATTATTATCTAACAATTATTATTATTATTATCATTATCGTTATCATTATAAGTATTATCATTAAAATTGTTATTGTTATTATTATTACTATCGTTATTATCATTATTATTATTATTATAACTATTAGTATTATCATTAATATTATTATAATATTTATTATTATTATTATCATTATCATTAGAACTAATATTAGTATCGTCTAATTATTATGATTAATATTATTATCATTATTATGAATGCGATAAAAGAGGACTAAAAGCTATTAAACAAATCGATTAGGAAATAATGAGTATAAGTATCATGATGAAATTAAAATATTGTAAGATATTGATTTAGATAAAAATATCATTTTCATTATTTTGATCATTATTATTATTATTAAAAGTATCATTAATATTAAAACTATCATTTTTGAAAATTATCGTTTTTAATAGAAATATCATTGTTATTATAAAATATCATTATTATTATCATTTTAGTATTATTACAGTTAATATTAAAAAGTACCGTTATCATGATTAGAATTATCATTTTATATCATCATTAGTAAATATAAATATTGAATTATTATTATTAGTAGAATAAAAATAATTATTGTTATTATTACAAAATAATACTCCGTACAACTTTTACTCATTATTATTATTATCAATATTATTTTATCAAATAAAAATATGATACAAATATATTTTTACCACACGTAATATAATTACATTTAATAATACATATCACCATATTTTTATGATATTAAGTGAATGATGTCCCCTCCCGTGATATGGTCGAATGGACGGTTTTTATTTGCGCGGTGTCGTCAGGCCGTGGCTCGCCAGGATCAGCCACTCGTGGGAGAGGGTACCGTTTTAAATTTATATATAGCGGGGCCTAAATCTTACTACTCCTTATAAGCAAGGGAAGTATGACCTAGAGTCGTATTTTTAAGATATCAGTAGAATCGATCCTTTATTTAAGCCTAAGATAGTTAGGGAGTAGTGAATATTTATTTTGGGATTTTCTAATTTAATAAGACAGATAAAGTAAATGCGATAAAATTCGTAATTCAGATAAGGTTAAAGTGAGTGCATACTATGACTTCATCAGTTATTCTGCCAAGATTATGGAATGATGGCTCATGAATAGGCAGAGGCCTTGTATTCATTACACTGGTCCTAAACTCCCCTGTCATAAGACATGTCACTGGGTACTGCGTTAGGCTTGAAGATTCTGAATAGACAGCAATGTCCCTTACCCTCGACGCCCGTGCAGTCTGACTACATGCATACACGTTCAGACGGCTCATCCAATTGAGCGACTCGGTTGGGTGATGTATTAACATTCCAAAATGGTCTAAACTTTCTTAAGCATAATAGAATACATGGTTTACCATATCCGAGAGATGTGATGTGTTTCTATACTTTCGTTAATGATTGGTAAAAGATAGTTAGGCCCTTTAAAAAGAGCTCAACCATAAAGAACACCATGGCCAAGTCAAGCTGACTTCCATGAACACGTTCGGTTATCCTAACGGTCTAATCCTTTATGTGTCTAAACAAACAGTTCCTTAATTAACTAAGAATCCCTCAAGCGGGGTGCAATGCTTGAGACCGCGTTATGGTGCAGTGTACTGGTCAACACTAACCAGGTTCCATGGCCTTACTTAGCAGAGGTACAACTTACAACAACCGATGTACTTCAGTGTACACGTACGAAGTTTATATGCTTGGTGACTATATTAGCATGGTCTAGGAACGACAATGTACTAAGGGTCTAGTCAGATGTTTCACTACGAAAGAGTCCTCAGTCGGAATCCAAAGCTTGATAGACTTACTACAACCGGTGTGCCTCATTCGATCTTACATTGTATCCGATAGACTTCTCTTACCAAGGGGTGACACAGATAGTGTACTCTGGATCGGGGTTCGCGACTTCCCAATAACAGAGCCTATAACTACGTTCTATTAGTTGGAAAAGCGATTGAGTTTAAAGCATAATCGAAAAGCATTTCAACAGCATAGACAAACCATAATATTATTTCGGCATTATAACTGCTTACAATCATAGCATACACTAAAGATAACTACTCGCTAATCATGGCAACAATATCATAAAACATTATATAAGATAAAGGATAGAAGTACCAGTAGATTAAACGAGTTCTGAATACAAAAGTGACAACTTCAAGACTCCAGACCGCTCCTAATACAATCTTCAGTGTTCTTCTTCGGGTACTAGGTTTCCCGCACGGAGTCGAAGGCCTTGAGAGTATGACTAATATTGTACAAGAGAGAGAAAGAAGTGAATTGAAGTGTGTGTTGGAATGAATGATAAAGACCCTTTAAATAGACTAGGATTCTGCTAGAAAATGGCTGGCAGGCCGTATGGCAGGCCATTTGGCAGGCCGTATTTGGCAGGCCGTTTTCATGGCAGCCCGTTTCTTGGGGCCGTTTGTTGGGCCATTTGGTAGGCCGTACCCCATATTGGTAGACCGTATGGCAGGCCGTATGGCATGCCATTTTTGATGCTGGTCAGCCTTGATTCATTGGATCGTAAGTTGATTTCTTGTCTTTCATCGTTTGAGCTCTAGAATCTTCGTTTTAGCTCCGATTCTCTTGATTCTTTTTGCACCGCCTTCGTAATTACTCGTTCTTCAATTTTAACTGACGAAGTGGGTATTTTTCCGATAAAGTTCAAATCTTTGTTGTTTTTGGGCCTTAATACCGGGGTGAAAACGTGACTTTTTAGCCGATATCAAATATCCCACACTTAGACTTTGCTTGTCCTCAAGCAAACTCTCATTTCCTTAAGAATCTTTTCGGCGTTTCTTTTCTAATAGCCTAAGCGGTTTGTTTTTATTATAAGAGCAAAAGATAAGGTGAGTTATCTATGTTAGGATTAAAATTATCTCTGCGAGCATACTAGGAGGTTACATGACATATGCTAACTTTCACGGGTCACTCAAATCACTCAAGTGTTTAGGATTCCCTATAGATCTAAGAAATGAATACACTCATAACCAGTCATGCTGCACCCATCGTCATAGGCTTGATAAAGAATCAAATCCTTGCTGCTAACGCGAGAACGGTAGTAATCTCAGCTTATGGGTCATTTGTCAATGATGGAAAAGGAATTTCGGAGTGGTAGTGAAGTTGTTTTTGAGGGGTGATATAAAGGGTAATGTAGTCTTTATACAGACTTTTATTTGGATAGATAGGAGTGCTGAAGTATTTTGAGAAGCACTTTTGAACTTTTCTTCATTTGACAATCATTTTCGGTCGAGTTCTCTTCGGCATTTCTCTTATAAAGTTCCGCTCCTTTTCTCAGAACATTTTTTTTAAGATACTTCATCTCGAGAAACTTTTAGCCGGTAAACTTTTTCAAGACCTTTGCCATGATACTTGAGAGGTTTATAACATCGGGTTTTCGGAAGGAATCTCATTTTCTGGTTTTCGAGAAATAGTAAAGGTGATGTGGGTGTGGTGGTGGAGTAGAAGTAGTGGAGGTGCGGAAGGCATATGTTTGACAAATGGCTAGCTATTTTGAATACAACCGAATCACGCTTTGCTGCTTGGAGATGTAGATCTAGAGCAAGTTCTGATTCTGAGCACAGACATCGGCACTCTCAACGGAAATTAGTGAAGCATTAAATATGAATGCTGGTCTTATTTGGATGCCTCACCATAATCAATTTAGGTCGATAATGCCTTAGTCATGCAATGCTCTATTAGAGATTTCAATCTAACAAGATTTCCACCTTACTTAAACCTTATTTTTATTGACAAACGTTTCAGGTTTTCAAAAATACTTTTTCGAAAAGGGTTTCTTTTGCAAAATTTTTGAAATTTGGCTTAAGGACTTGGAATCTTCGTAATGGGTTATTATAATACAGCATAAAAAGATACCAACATCCCACACTTAGATGCACATTGTCCTCAATGTTCCTAGTGTATCCCACACTTAGGAGTTTTAGTTGAAGATTTGGGAGTATTTGTCTAGTGCTTTTATTGGGTGTTATCCCACACTTAGTGATAAGCTAGGATGTGGCATAGGTTGAATCTTGAGCTAGTAGTAAAAAGAATGAAATACCCCTAGCAGATGCGGCTGGCTTCCAATCCTTGCGTCTTTATCGGCTCATTTGTCGTCCTTTATTCTTCTACTCTACTTTATTACACGGGTTGCCTCCCGAGAAGCGCTTTTGTTTAAGGTCGTTGGCTCGACCGTAGTGATTCCTTAAAAAGCAAACATCCCACGCCGATGGTTGTGATCTTGGTCTTCTCGGGGGAATGTGAGTCTTGGTGGATAAATCTTGAGAAAGTGTCGGACCAATAATGGTAGAAGGTCCGGTACTTCTCTTGAAGATCTTCTGAAAGATAAGTAGTGCGCAGTTTCGGCTCTTGATAAGTCTTGAAGTTTGATGATAATATGATCCATGGCTCTGCTGGTTGACCCATGAATGTCAATCATAGAAGCAGTGCTTGTGTTGATTAATTCTCTGATGGGGTGCTCATTTCGGAGGTCTTCAAATAGTGTTAGAAACTGTATCTTTAGAATCTCGAAGTCTTCGGAACGGTGATCTCCACGGTAAGAGTCAGTAGCTTTGCACATATTTACTAAGAGACGAAGCTGAAAAGAAGTGAAGGGCAACCCTGACCCAAGCATTAATGTCACCATCTTTGAGTATATCTCCCTACATCCAGCTTTAAATGTGAAACTAGGATCCGTGGATTCTTGGAAGATACGTGTTATCTGCTTAGTAACGTAGGTGGCAATGTTGACTCGGTTAGGTTCAAGATGAGAGAACGGATTATTTCTCCTTGCTTCTTTCATAACAGTGTCTCGTAACTCTTTGATAATTAGATCGGCGTGGTGATCAATTGTTACGTAAATTACTAGTCTCTCTGGTGTGCTTTCGAAATTATCTCTTTCCAAAAGAGCGAAAAAGCTGTGAATATCCTCGATCATTTTCAAATCAGAATGATAAGTCAGGCATCCGGTGGAAAGATCCATATGCTTCCGGATGAGAGTCAGTAGTGCTCGTTGGTTTCGTGAGAACGGAAGCGCAGATCCGGCTAAGGCGTTATAAACCCTAGAGTAAATGATCTTCTGATCTCGACAAAATCTTGTCTCCAGAATAGTGCGAATCACTGAATAATGCTCTCGTTGCCTTTCTTCGTGATAGATATGATCATGAAAAGAATTGATAAAGTCTTGAATGCATTCTTCTAGGATTTCCACATCATTGTCTTCTCTTCGGAGATAGAGGTGGTGTTCTTCTCTGATAGCCATAATTCATTCTATTAAGCGTAGTGAAAAATTAATGGTTGATTTTCGGATGGCTGCGAGAATGTATTCAAATTCATCGGTATCATTGATGAAGGTTATCATGTCTACGTGTGTGGATATAACCAGAATTCGATCTGAAGAAGAGTCCGGCTCCCTTTGATCTGGTTCAGTTGGAGAGTGTGAGTTATTCAGAATGTTTTCATGTTGCTCTACCTCGTCATCATCGGTGTATTGTTCTTCTGAGGATGCGTCTGATGAACGGGTTTCTTCAGTATTCTGATTCTTCACTTTGATACTTGCCGGATCAATTTCTACATCCTTAACCTCAGCCTTGTCGGTCTTCTTCTTGAAGCGAATGATTAAACTGTGATCTTCCGTCTCTAGCCTCATTATTTCTTCATGACGCTCAATGCTTGGAACATGTATTGTCGCAGTTTCTTTTACGTCTTCCATTTCCTCTTCCTTTTCAGATTCCTCCTCTTCCTCTATTTCTTCGCTGGGATCCTCTTCTTCCATTTCTGGGTCATCTACAGACTGTGATTCAACACCCATCTCGACATCATGTGCTGGTGGTGAAGACTCGTCATCGAAAGTGATCCGTCTGGTGGAAATAGCAAACATCTCTGCCTGTCCAGAAAGGTCGGTTGGGCGGTCAATTTTGAAGGTAACGCTCTCCCCATGTGATCGTAAGATCAAGGTTTGATTGTACACATCAATGACAGTCCTAACCGTATTCATGAAAGGTCTTCCTAACACTACTGGGGTGTGTAGGTCTTCCTTAATATCCATGACTACGAAATCCGTAGGATACAAGAATTTGTCGACTTTCACCAAGACATTCTCAACTATGCCCTTAGGATATCGAATTGTGTGATCGGCAAGTTGGATTGTCATTTTGGTTGGTAGAGAGAGTAGGGGATTAGGTTGATACTTGCTCCTAAATCTGCTAGCGCATGAATGGTTCCAGATTGGTAGATTGAACATGGAAAAATGAATCGACCCGTATCTCCTAGCTTAGGTGGTAGAGAGTTTCTGAGTAATGCAGAGCATTCTTCACTCAGTGGAATTTTGTTGGAATATGGTATCCTCTCCTTTGTAGAAAGAAGCCTTCGGATGTATCTCTTCTGGTTAGGAACCTTGGACATGGTGTCCAGGAATCTTCCATCAAGTTTGAACGAATCAAGCTTGGATGGTTCTTCTTGTAGCCTTCCAGGATAAGGTACGCGAACTGGAGTTTCAGGGGTCAGCTTATGAGTATATGTCAATTTGTTCTTGAGTCTAGCTGACCTTCTCCGTGGTTCTTCCTCTGGGATTACGGAATCCATTTTATTTGCTTCTTCTATGTGGGGATTCAAGATAGTATTACTTGGCAATCTTCCCTTCTGAAATGTCCCGTTCATATTGATTAAAAACGTTCCATATTAATTGATTTCGTCGCGAGGTTTCGACCTCTATATGAGACGTTTTTCAAAGACTGCATTCATTTTTAAAACAACCATAACCTTTATTTTATCGATAAAGATTTAAAAAGCATTATGTAGATTATCAAGTAATGATAATCTAAAATATACCTTTTACACACGACCATTACATAATGGTTTACAATAAGAATATATTACATTAAAAATAAGTTTCTTGAATGCAGTTTTTACATAATATCATACAATCATGGACTTCAAATCTTGTCCTTATTTTAGTATGCAAAAGCGAAAGCTCTTAATAATCACCTGAGAATAAACATGCTTAAAACGTCAACAAAAAATGTTGGTGATTTATAGGTTTAACCTATATATTATCAAATCATAATAATAGACCACAAGATTTCATACTTCAATATGCATCCCATACATAGAGATAAAATTAATTCATATGATGAACACCTGGTAACCGACATTAACAAGATGCATATACGAATATCCCCTATCATTCCGGGAAATCCTTCGGACATGATAAAAACGAATTCGAAGTACTAAAGCATCCGGTACTTTGGATGTGGTTCGTTAGGCCCAATAGATCTATCTTTAGGATTCGCGTCAATTAGTAGATCGGTTTACTAATTCTTAGGTTACCAAGCGAAAGGGGCATATTCGGCTTCGATCATTCACCCATGTAGTTTCAATTACTTGTGTCTATTTCATAAAACATTTATAAAACTGCATGTATTCTCATCCCAAAATATTAGATTTTAAAAGTGGGACTATAACCCACTTTCACAGATTTTTACTTCGTCGGGAAGTTAGACTTGACCACTGGTCGATTCACGAACCTATAAAAAATATGTACATATATATAAAAGTATGTTCAAAATATATTTACAACACTTTTAATACATTTTGATGTTTTAAGTTTATTAAGTCAGCTGTCCTCGTTAGTAACCTATAACTAGTTGTCCATAGTTAGATGTACAGAAATAAATTGATATATATATATATATATATATATATATATATATATATATATATATATTATCTTGAATCAATCCACGACCTAGTGTATACATGTCTCAGGCTAGATCACAACTCAAAGTATATATATTTTTGGAATCAACCTCAACCCTGTATAGCTAACTCCAACATTACTGCATATAGAGTGTCTATGGTTGTTCCAAATAATATATATAGATGGGTCGATATGATATGTCAAAAAATTTGCATACGTGTCTATGGTATCCCAAGATTACATAATATATTAGAATACATGTATAATAAAATATAAGTTAGCTAGGATATGATTAATATAAATTTGTTACCAATTTTCACGTAGCTACAACAAGCAAAAATATCCAATCTTGTTTTACCCATAACTTCTTCGTTTTAAATCCGTTTTGAGTGTTTCAAGTTGCTATGGTTTCATATTGAACTTAAGTTTATGAATTATAACAGAAAAAGTATAAGTTTATAGTCGGAAATACAGGTGACAAGTCGTTTTTGTAAAGGTAGTCATTTCAGTCGAAAGAACGACGTCTAGATGGCCATTTTGGAAAACATACTTCCACTTTGAGTTTAACCATGATTTTTGGATATAGTTTCATGTTCATAAGAAAAATCATTTTCCCATAAGTACAACTTTTAAATCAAAGTTTATCATAGTTTTTAATTAACTAACCCAAAACAGCCCGCGGTGTTACTACGACGGCGTATATCCGGTTTTACGGTGTTTTTCGGTTTTAAATCATTAAGTTAGCATATCATATAGATATAGAACATGTGTTTAGTTGATTTTAAAAGTCAAGTTAGAAGTATTAACTTATGTTTGCGAACAAGTTTAGAATTAACTAAACTATGTTCTAGTGATTTCAAGTTTAAACCTTCGAATAAGGTAGTTTTATATATATGAATTGAATGATGTTATGAAAATCATTACTACCTCAGATTTTGTGAATAAACCTACTGGAAATGAGAAAAATAGATCTAGCTTCAAAGGATCCTTGGATGGCTTGAAAGTTCTTGAAGCAGAATCATGACACGAAAACAAGTTCAAGTAAGATTTCCACTCGAAATAAGATTGTTATAGTTACAAAAATTGAATCAAAGTTTGAATATAAGTATTACCTTGTATTAGAAAGATATATTACTATAAATAAGATAGATTTCTTGAGTTTGGATGATCACTTTACAAGATTGGAAGTAAGCTAGCAAACTTGGAAGTATTCTTGATTTTATGAAACTAGAACTTATAGAATTTATGAAGAACACTTAGAACTTGAAGATAGAACTTGAGAGAGATCAATTAGATGAAGAAAATTGAAGAATGAAAGTGTTTGTAGGTGTTTTTGGTCATTGGTATATGGATTAGATATAAAGGATGTGTAATTTTGTTTACTTGTAAATAAGTCATGAATGATTACTAATATTTTTGTAATTTTATGAGATATTTCATGCTAGTTGTCAAATGATGGTTCCCACATGTGTTAGGTGACTCACATGGGTTGCTAAGAGCTGATATTTGGAGTGTATATACCAATAGTACATACATCTAATAGCTATGTATTGTACGAGTACGAATACGGGTGCATACGAGTAGAATTGTTGATGAAACTAAACGAGGATATAATTGTAAGCATTTTTGTTAAGTAGAAGTATTTTGATAAGTGTCTTGAAGTCTTTCAAAAGTGTATGAATACATATTAAAATACTACATGTATATACATTTTAACTGAGTCGTTAAGTCATCGTTAGTCGTTACATGTAAATGTTGATTTGAAACCTTTAAGTTAACGATCTTGGTAAATGTTGTTAACCCAATGTTTATTATATCTAATGAGATGTTAAATTATTATATTATCATGATATTATGATATATTAATATATCTTAATATGATATATATACATTTAAATGTCGTTACAACGATAATCGTCACATATATGTCTCGTTTTGAAATCCTTAAGTTAGTAGTCTTATTTTTACATATGTAGTTCATTGTTAATATACATAATGACATGTTTACTTATCATTTATCATGATTAAACATAGTGTAACAATATCTTAATATGATTCATATGTAATTAGTAAGACGTTGTTATAACGATAATCGTTATATATATCGTTTCGAGTTTCTTAATTCAATAAAGTCAATTTTATGTATATAACTCATTGTTAAAATACCTAATGAGATACTTACTTATCATAATATCATGTTAACTATATATATATAATCATATATATGTCATCATATAGTTTTTATAAGTTTTAACGTTCGTGAATCACTGGTCAACTTAGGTGGTCAATTGTCTATATGAAACCTATTTCAATTAATCAAGTCTTAACAAGTTTGATTGCTTAACATGTTGGAAACACTTAATCACGTAAATATCAATTTTATTTAATATATATAAACATGGAAAAGTTCGGGTCACTACACCTGCGGTCGGGTTTCAAGGCGTTGTGATAACTGTCCGAGCTGCGTTTCCAAACTTTTGAGCAGAGCTAATTGATTTCTCATTAGTATCTCCGTCTGATCTTGTCTGGCTGCAGTTCTCTAATTTAACTATTTTTGTCCTTGAATGAACTGAGTTAACTGATCATCAGCTCCGAGAGTGGGTTTAGTTGCTTTTGTAATCTGGGTGGTAGGGGAATTTTCCTCAACTGGGGGACCAGTGAGTGGAAGTAGTTGATTGTAGGTCAATTGAGATTGTTGGGCTGGATAAGGTGGATAGCGATAGCGAAAAGGTTGACTGCTTCGCTGAAATTGATTAACCCTAGGTGGTTGATTGAATCCGAGATTTGGTGGATGAGCTGGGTATTGAACGTAATATACTGAACCATCAGGGTTTTCGTACTCAACTTGGTATTCTTCAGTGGGTTATGGGTTGCTACAATTAACACAAGCCTGAGCTTGGTTAACCTGCTGCGGCTGCGTCTTCAATTCTCCGAGTTTCTTAGCAAGAGATTACATCTTATCCGTGAGAGATTTAATGGCCTCTGTTTGATTATTAAGTGCAGAGAGTGGGGCAGATGATGAAGTAGTTTCACCACTGTTCCAGTCATGATAATGCATTGTCATGTTCTTGAGCAATTCCCATGCTTCGTCTGTGGTTTGGTTCATCAGATTCCCTTGAGCTGCTGCATCGATCGTCGTCCTATGATTTACCGTAAGACCATTGTAGAAGGTA
This sequence comes from Rutidosis leptorrhynchoides, assembly GCF_046630445.1. NCBI lineage: Eukaryota > Viridiplantae > Streptophyta > Magnoliopsida > Asterales > Asteraceae > Rutidosis > Rutidosis leptorrhynchoides. Next base: position 258,354,284 of record NC_092339.1, read on the forward strand.
CATATTTGGGCTGACCGTTCTAGCTGGTGATTAGGGCATTTCTTCAGCAGGGTTTTGAATCGCTCCCATGCAGTGTAAAGAGATTCATCATAACTTTGTTTAAAGTTAATGATGTCATTCTTCAGTTTGGTTTGTTTAGAAGGAGGGAAATATTTAGTTAAGAATTTAGTAGCCATCTCCGTCCACGACGTGATGGAATCTTTTTCCAGTCCTTCAAACCAAGTTTGAGCATGATGAGTGAGAGAATAGGGGAACAAGTATAGCCGGACTATATCTTGTCCTATCCCTGGCTGTTTGTAGGAGTTTAAAAGAGATATGAATTTATTAAGGTGAGAATTAGGATCGTCATTCGGTAATCCATGAAACTGACAGCTATTTTAGATGAGCTGGAAATCTGATTGGTCCTCCTCGACCTTCAATCGAGGGTTTGGTGTTTTTTGCTAAAGTAAAGCGTAACGCCATTTGATTTCTGATTAGTTCTTCCTTGCGTGCTTTAGAGATTATTGCGTCTGGATCAGGTACGAATAACAACGGCCCTGGTCTAGATCGGGTTTGGGTCATACACTGGGTATGCCTTTTTGTTTTTAATTTTTCGAAAATAAACTAAGATTATCTAAAGTAAGCTAAACTAGTCTAAGGTAATCTAATTCTAAGGTAATCTAAAGTAATCTAAGGTAATCTAAAGTAATCTAAGGTAATCTAATTTAATTAACTAACTATCCTATGATTGAATATGTTTTTAGTTCTGGCTACTAATTCCCTGGTATTTCGGTAACAGAGCTCCACACGAACTATTCAACAAACCAAGTGGCCAGGCCGACTACGGAGAGGCAGGATCCTTTTGGTCCCAATATAATTGGCGACTGTTCGGAAAATCCAACAACCAAGTCCGTGTATAATTGTCTTTCTTAGACACCACTAAATGCTTGTGAATAAGTTTGATAGAGAGCAGTATCGCCTGATACCAGTTCCCCGGCAGCGGCGCCAAAAACTGATGTCCCCTCCCGCAATATGGCCGAATGGATGGTTTTTATTTGCGTGGTGTCGTCAGGCCGCAGCTCACCGGGATCAGCCACTCGTGGGAGAGGGTACCGTTTTAAATTTATATTTAGCGGGGCCTAAATCTTACTACTCCTTATAAGCAAGAGAAGTATGACCTAGAGTCGTATTTTTGAGATATCAGTTGAATCGAACCTATATTTAAGCGTAAGATAGTTAGGGAGTAGTGAATATTTATTTTGGGATTTTCTAATTTAATAAGACAGATAAAGTAAATACGATAAAATTCATAATTCAGATAAGGTTAAAGTGAGTGCATACTATGCCTTCATCAGTTATTCTGCCGAGATTATGGAATGTTGGCTCATGAATAGGCAGGGGCCTTGTATTCATTACACTGGTCCTAAACGTCCCTGTCATAAGACATGTCACTGGGTACTGCGTTAGGCTTGAAGATTCTGAATAGACAGTAATGTCCCTTACCCCCGACACCTGTGCAGTCTGAATACACGCATACACGTTCAGACAGCTCATCCAATTGAGCGACTCGGTTGGGTGATGTATTAACATTCCAAAATGGTCTAAACTTTCTTAAGCATAATAGAATACATGGTTTACCATATCCGAGAGACGTGATGTGTTTCTATGCTTTCGTTAATGATTGGTAAAAGATAGTTAGGCCCTTTAAAAAGAGTTCAACCATAAAGAACACAATGGCCAAGTCAAGCTGACTTCCATGAACACGTTCGGTTATCCTAATGGTCCAATCCTTTATGTGTCTAAACAAACAATTCCTTAATTAACTAAGAATCCCTCAAGCGGGGTGCAATGCTTAAGACCGCGTTATGGTGCAGTGTACTGGTCAACACTAACCGGGTTCCATGGCCTTACTTAGCAGAGGTACAGCTTACAACAACCGCTGTGCTTCAACGTGCACGTACGAAGTTTATATGCTTGGTGACTACACTAGCATGGTCTAGGACCGACAATGTACTAAGGGTCTAGTCAGATATTTCACTACAAAAGAGTCCTCAGTCGTAATCCAAAGCTTGATAGACTTACTACAACCGGTGTGCCTCAGTCGATCTTACGTTGTATCCGATAGACTTCTCTTACCAAGGGGTGACACAGATAGTGTACTCTGGATCGGGGTTCGCGACTTCCCAATAACAGATCCTATAACCATGTTCTATTAGTTGGAAAAGCGATTGAGTTTAAAGCATAATCGGAAAGCATTTCAACAACATACACAAACCATAATATTATTTCGGCATTATAACTGCCTACATCATAGCATACACTAAAGATAACTACTCGCTAATCATGGCAACAATATCATAAAACATTATATAAGATAAAGGATAGAAGTACCAGTAGATTAAACGAGTTCTGAATACAAAAATGACAACTTCAAAGACTCCAGACCGCTCCTAATACAATCTTCAGCGTTCTTCTCCGGGTACTAGGTTTCCCGCACGGAGTCGAAGGCCTTGAGAGTATGACTAATATTGTACAAGAGAGAGAAAGAAGTGAATTGAAGTGTGTGTTGGAATGAATGACAAAGACCCTTTAAATAGACTAGGATTCTGCCAGAAAACGGCTGGCAGGCCGTTTGGCAGGCCGTATTTGGTAGGCCGTTTCATGGCAGCTCATTTCTTGGGGCTGTTTGCTGGGCCGTTTGGCAGGCCGTACCCCATACTGGTAGGCCGTATGGTAGGCCGTTTTTGATGCTGGTCAACCTTGATTCACTGGATCGTAACTTGATTTCTTGTCTTTCACCGTTTTCGCTCTAGAATCTTCGTTTTAGCTCCGATTCTCTTGATTCTTTTTGCACCGCCTTCGTAATTACTTGTTCTTCAATTTTAACCGACAAAGTGGGTATTTTTCTGATAAAGTTCGAATCTTTGTTGTTTTTGGGCCTTAATACCGGGGTGAAAACGTGACTTTTTAGCCGATATCAGTGAACTTTATAAATTTTATTACTTAAGATATATAAAAGTATATTTTTATCATATATAAATTTTAATATAAATTTTTATTAATGACTGGTAGTATTTACTCTAATAAAATCTGATAAATATATTTAAATATATAAAACGACTATATTTAAGTTATATAATAAACATATATAGATTTTGGAAGTCATTTTTGGATTAGATGACTTTTGTTGACTTTTGCATGATAATCTCGAGCATTAGGACTGTGATACACTACGACTTGACCTAAATTGTTAGACGGATATTGACCAACATATAAATATAAATACTTAATATAGGTTCGTGAATCTGAGACCAACCCTGCACTTGTTCAGTGCCGCCATATGCATAATTGTTACGAAATGCTGTATCGTGAGTTTCATTACTCCCTTTTATTATATTTTGAGACTGAGAATACATGCGCTTTTATAAATGTTTGAAAAAATAGACACAAGTACTTGAACTACATTCTATGATGAATTATTATACCACGTATCCTTTTTTTGTTTAGTCTGGTAACCTAAGAATTAGTGAACCAGTCCACTAATTGACACGAATCCTAAAGATAGATCTATGGGCCTTGACAAGCCCCAGTCAGAGAATTTGAACTGCTTTAGTACTTTGAGGTTTATATTATATACAGACGAGGTGCCTGTATGGGGATATGCTAGATGCATTTTTGTTAATGTCGGTTACCAGGTGTTCATCATTTGAATGAATTTTTACAGCAGTGAGCAGACCTGCACTTTATTATGAAAATGAAATCTTGTGGTCTATTAAAATTATGAAAATGAATGATTATAATAAACTAATGAACTCACCAACCTTTTGGTTGACACTTGTAAGCATGTTTATTCTCAGGTATTAAAGAAATCTTCCGCTGTGCATTTGCTCATTTATAAGATATTACTTGGAGTCATTCATGGCATATTTCAAAAGACGTTGCATTCGAGTCGTTGAGTTCAAAAAGGATTATTATAAAGTAAATGGAAGATTAAGTCATTTATAGTTTGGTTATATTGAGAGATGGTATGCATATTTGTCAACCATCATTGTAATGAAAGATTGTCTTTTAAAAACGAATGCAATGTTTGTAAAACATATCATTTAGAAGTCAAATACCTCATAATGGGATCAAATGTTATTGTATTCGTCCATATGAATTTGGACGGGTCGTCTCATGATGGTTAATATACAATACAAATTTAGTGACCTTTATATCAACAACAAGAGTTGGTACAGATAATGCAGCATAAGAATATCATCAATATATATTAGAGGTTAGCTAATGATGAGGTTAATGTGATATTTGATTTTATATATAGAAAATCACATGTAAATACTATTTAATGCAGATATCCATAATGACTAAAAAAAGGAATAGTATTGTGAACAAACCTACTCAAACGTGAACCTAACGATTTTTGGCACATCTTCATCCAGATATACATGACAGCTGTAACACCCCATTTTCCCCGTATATGATCTATAGGTGCATCGTGTATGTACGAATAGTGTATAAAGGGTTTGAGACGAATTCGTGTGTTAAAGTTCATGTATGTGAGAAATGATCGGACCACGCCTTGGGTCGCGGCGCGACAGAATAGGTCGCGGCGTGGCAATGAACTGAAATCAGGATCAGATGGCATGAAAAACTGATCCCAGACCGCGTTGTATGTCGCGGCACGAGAAAGAGGGCCGCGGCGCGGCACCTCTGGCATTCTGATTCTGGAGTTTGTTAAATAAAGGGTTTTTCGAGGGCGTTTTGGTCATTTCATGTATGGGGCAGATTTAAGCCCCAATTCTGGTCCACTCATTCATTTATTTCATTTTATTTTCCATTTTTATTCCTCCACTTCTCTCAAAACATAAATACTTCAAATCATTCAAGTGGGATTTTGGAAAGGAAGATTCGGGTTTTGATCGAAAGCGTAAGAGACAAGTTTGTTCTCCTCGTTATTAGCTACAAGGTGATACTAGCGGTAAGCTCTAACTCTAAAATTTGTTTTTGTGTTCATCATTCAAATTTAGTGCTTTTGATTGTGTGTTCATAAATGGAACCCCATTAGTTGTTAATTGGAGATTAACACCAAGATTCGAGTTTATTGTTGATGTTGGCGGGTTTTGGGTTTGGTGTGCAAGTTTGTACATGTGAGGCTTGCAAAGAGTGAATAATCACTAGTATTAGTGATTATTGGTATATTGGAGACCATTAGGGTTCATGTGGTTGACTAATAGGGTTTGGTGATGTTTTTGTCCCAATTGTCGATTTAATAAGGTTTATAAACTTAAAATGGATTAAGTTGAAGTGTAAACCCGAGTTAAATATGTTTTGGTGTCAAAACTTTTAAATGGTGAGATTTTGGCTATTAAGGGTCAAAAGTAGGGTTTATGAGCGATTTTGAGAATGATAAGTGTTTAACACACTTGTGTTTGGGTTTAATTGGTATATTAGGACCATTCTCACTTGTGTTAGTGATTATTGGATAGTTTGGGCGCGGTTGGTACTTGGAAGTGCATTTGGGTCGAAATTGCACTAGTTGTCAATTGGGTTGGTTTGTAAATCCACCCTAATTGTGTTGCTTATTTTGTGATAATGGAATAGGTACTTTCCATTGACGAGTTGCAGATTATTCGGAAGCATTCATTAAGACGACAAGGTGAGTGTTAATATCCTATGTGCATATGTATGTGTAGAATGGATGCGGATCGGGTGAAGTGGTTCTCGGTTATAGAGCTCACTTCACATATAAGTGGATTTGATGGACTTGTGTATAAGTCCAATTGGAACGATTGTGCGTTTTGGTTGACCACCTTTGGCGAGGTGCACACTTTGTGTGTACGTTATCACACATGCTTGTGATGTAGATTATATAACCCCAATGGCGAAGGGTTATTATTGTGTTGTGGATTGGAATACCCTGATCGATGTGGGTTGTGATTGAAGAAGTAGATCACGTGTGGATGCGAATTCATGATGACACGTGTAGTTCGGTCATCTTATCGGAAGTGAGTCTCTTGTAGTTCGGATTCACGATGACACGTGTAGTTCGGTCATCTTATTGAGGTGGTGATCTCGTGTGGTTGCGGATTCACTAAGGCTCGTGTAGTTCGGCCAACCTCGATGTTGTTGTGGTATTGAGGATAGTAGTCTCGTGTGGATGCGGATTTACTAAGGCTCGTGTAGTTCGGAAAATCTTCATCTGGTATTAGGATAAGGGGTTAACCTTGGGCGTTTATATATTGTTATATATATTGTCATATTGTTGTGTTGTAGCTAGCCCTCTGGGTGTAGCTTATTGGCGTTGTTCATATCGTCGTTGGTGAACTTACTTTATTGTTGATGTTATTCGCTTGTTGCTTAGTGATCGTACAGTATGTTTAGCTTAGCTTGCCTTTATGCTTGGATGCTCCGGTATACGTTATTTGATTATTATTATGTGGCGTGTCCATTTTATTCATATATATATATATGTAGTATATTTTCACTCACTGAGCGTTAGCTTACCCTCTCGTTGTTTACATTTTTATAGGTTCGCGTGATGGCGGCTCGGGTAAGCGCGAGAGTTAGAGATCTTGGCTAGGTTGCTTTAGAAGATCTTGCTTTTGGACTCGATTAGGATTGGGTAGCGTAGTCCCAATCACCATGCTCGGTTTTGTGTAAAAGTAACTAGTCGGGTCATAATGAGAATAACCAGTTTATGATTTAACTAACATATTATTACATTAATGAGTTTAAAATATTATGGTATGTTTTCAAGTTCTTTGAACTTACTTGGATAACAAATATGTTTTGGAAATTGTTTAATGGGACCTAAAGTGTTATTTAACGTATATTAAAAGGAAAAAAATTTTATGGGCCGGTATTCGACGGGTTGGGTTGTTACTAGTGGTATCAGAGCATGGTCTAAAGAATTTAGGTGACTTGAGATAGGTGCCTAGACTTAGACTTTTGTGTGTGCTAAATTGTTGCGGGACTTGTAGGAGTACGGGTCAGAATGGGTTGTAGTTAGTGCCTTGGTTGTAGGTGGACTAACGTTTATATTAATATGCGGATATTATTAATATACTTTGCGTTGTGTTTGTATTTATGTGTGCGTGCGAATATCATCGAGCAAGATAGTCGTTGTACTAATGGGTTGATACGGTGTGTGTGTGCGTAATAAGGACTTGCAAACCTTATTACGGGTGCAAATCGTGTCTAACGACTGATGTACGACGAGTGTTGAGCAAGATGGGGCGGTGTTGTGCGTATGGTTTTATACGTTCGTGGACTAATCGTTTTGCATTCTTTAGATTGACGACGCGAAACGAGATCGAGACGAATGACGAGGAGTTTAACTCTAGAGTTGCGACCGCCGTTGCAGAGCAAATGAGTGTGTTTCGAGAAGAAATGGATAGGAGGTATTCCGAATTTCGAAATAGTGGTGAAATGGAGAATTGTCTTAAGAGCTTCATGAGGACTAAATCTCCGATGTATGACAGGAAACCGAATCCTTTGGTAAGCACAACTTGGATCTCGAATGTCGAAGGGTGTTTTCGTACTATTGAATGCCCTCCCGAGAAAAAGACAAGACTCGCTACTGGTTTGTTACGGGTAGGGCGAAGGATTGGTTGGTTGGTAAGATTGATCTTGTTGGTGGTGAACCATTTATGGCGTTATCGTGGGATGATTTTAAGAAGGAATTCTTCGAGGAGTTCTGGACTTCAGCCGATTTTTCGAAATTGCGTAATGAGTTGCGAAATTTGCAACAGGGTTCTATGGATTTGAATACTCTTAAGACGACCTTTATGGCGAAGGCTCATTTTTGTCCGGAGTATTTGGGGAATGATCGTTTGTTGATAGAGGATTTCTATCGAACTTTGAATGATGACTTGAAAAGCAAAATTAGCTGGGGTTACGCGAAGTCGTTTGTGGAGTTATTCGCGGTGGCTAGGGGTTTCAAATCATATTCGCGATCAAAGATTAGTGAACCTTCAAGTGAGAGAAGGGTTGTTTCGTATGGTGCTCCAAGTAAGAGGACTAAGGGTTCGAGTGTGAGCACGGGTGGTACAAGGACGGGTATATCGGATTCTAGTGTGTCTAGGTGTTATAATTGTGGCGTGAGGGGTCACAAGTCTTGGAAATGTTCGGTACCAAAGGGTGATGGCACGGTGTGCTTCAATTACCAAGGGGAAGGGCATCGTAAGTTGGAATGTCCCGAGTTAGCGGGGACGGGTGCGGAAAGGAGACGTTAAGGTACGTTTCGTTTTAGTAAATATGTCCTTTGATTATTTATCATGTGCTGATTGAGTTCGGGTTTGTTATATGCCTTGTGTTGTGCATGAGATTGTTATGGGTGATGTTCCTAATGGAATTACCCTACGGTGACGTTTTGATTAATGGGCGAAGGGCGTAAGACTTGGTGCAACCAAGCATTCCTTGGTGTTCGGTTGTTAAGAGCGTGTTCGCTTTTGTGTTTGAGGTGGTGAAACATGAGGTTCATCGGACGGATAAAACACGAGAGATCTAGTGTTGATATTGGACGATGCTCGTATGGATTCGGAGCTAGCGTTGAGACCTACGTTGGTCGATTGGGGTAAAAGTATGATTTGGAATAAATTATACTTATAGTTTTGGATTTAAATTATCACCGGGGTGGTAATGTGGTGAATCTCGTTGAGAGATAATGGACTTGTTTGACGAGCAAGGTGAGATCCCTTGGTTAAGGGATGTGAGTGTCGGATTCTCTTCTAGAGAATTTTTGTTTTGTGCCTATGTGCGATATAGGTGGTCCTTGCTATATTGTGTTGGCGTTGTGTACACGTATGTAGTGACCCGAACTTTTTCATGTTTATATATTTATATATTAAATGAATTTGATATTTTCATGATTAAGTGTTTCCAACATGTTAAGCAATCAAATTTGTTAAGACTTGATTAATTGAAATAGGTTTCATATAGACAATTGACCATCCAAGTTGACCGGTGATTCACGAACGTTAAAACTTGTAAAAATTATATGATGGCATATATATGGATATATATATATATATATATATATATATATATATATATATATATATATATATATATATATATATATATATATATATATATATATATATATATATAGTTAACATGATATTATGATAAGTAAGTATCTCATTAGATATTTTAACAATGAGTTATATACATAAAAATGAGACTATTGAATTAAGAAACTCGAAAACGATATATATAACGATTATCGTTATAACAACGTCTTACTAATTACATATGAATCATATTAAGATATTGATACACTATATAAACATGATAAATGATAAGTAAACATATCATTAAGTGTATTAACAATGAACTACATATGTAAAAACAAGACTACTAACTTAATGATTTCGAAATGAGACATATATGTAACGATTATCGTTGTAACGATATTTAAATGTATATATATCATATTAAGATATATTAATATATCATAATATCATGATAATGTAATAATTTAACATCTCATTAGATATAATAAACAATGGGTTAACAACATTTAACAAGATCGTTAACTTAAAGGTTTCAAAACAATACTTACATGTAACGACTAACGATGACTTAACGACTCAGTTAAAATGTATATACATGTAGTGTTTTAATATGTATTCATACACTTTTGAAAGACTTCAAGACACTTATCAAAGTACTTCTACTTAACAAAAATGCTTACAATTACATCCTCATTCATTTTCAACAACAATTCTACTCGTATGCACTCGTATTTGTACTCGTACAATACACAGCTTCTAAATGTATTTACTATTGGTATATACACTCCAATTATCAGCTCTTAGCTGCCCATGTGAGTCACCTAACCATTTAGGAACCATCATTTAACATCTATCATAAAATATCTCACAAAATTACAAACTAATGGTGCCTATATGGATGCTCAATATTCACGTGACTGGATGAGTACACAAACACATTCATTTTCAATTTTTCTTGAATCAAATTAGTCTCTCTCAAGTGTTCTTACTTTTTTCTAAGTGTTCTTCATCATCTTCATCAAACTCTAGCTCAATCTAGTTCATAAATCTATACATAAACCAAGTTATAAAACAACTACTCAAGAACACACCAACAACACTTCCAAGTTTGCTAGCTTACTTCCAATCTTGCAAATCCACTTTGGGTGATCATCCAACCTCAAGAAATCTTTCTTATTTATAGTAATATATCTTTCCAATACAAGGTAATACTCATATTCAAACTTTAATTCAATTTCTATAACTTTAACAATCTTATTTCGAGTGGAAATCTTACTTGAACTTGTTTTTGTGTCATGATTCTACTTCAAGAACTTTCAAGCCATCCAAGGATTCTTTGAAGCTAGATCTATTTTTCTTATTTTCAGTAGGTTTATCCACAAAACCTGAGGTAGTAATGATGTTCATAACATCATTCGATTCATATATATAAAACTACCTTATTCCAAGGTTTAAACTGGTAATCACTAGAACATAGTTTAATCCTTCTAACTTGACTTTTAAAATCAACTAAACACATATTCTATATCTTTATGATATGCTAAATTAATGATTTAAAACCCGAAAACATGAAAAACACCGTAAAACCGGATATACGCCGTCGTGGTAACACCGCGGGCTGTTTTGGGTTAGTTAATTAAAAACTATGATAAACTTTGATTTAAAAGTTGTTCCAATGGGAAAATGATTTTTCTTATGAACATGAAACTATATCCAAAAATCATGGTTAAACTCAAAGTGGAAGTATGTTTTCCAAAATGGTCATCTAGACGTCGTTCTTTCGACTGAAATGACTACCTTTACAAAAATGACTTGTAACCTATATTTCATAAAATAAACTTATACTTTTTCTGTTAAGATTCATAAACTTAAGGTCAATATGAAACCACAGCAACTTGAATCACTCAAAACGGATTTAAAACGAAGATGTTATGGGTAAAACAAGATTGGATAATTTTTCTTGTTGTAGCTACGTGAAAATTGGTAACAAATCTATATTAATCATATCCTAGTTAACTCATATTGTATTATACATGTATTCTAATATATTATGTAATCTTGGGATACCATAGACACGTATGCAAATGTTTTGACATATCATATCGACCCATGTATATATATTATTTGGAACAACCATAGACACTCTATATGCAGTAATGTTAGAGTTAGCTATACATGATTGAGGTTGATTCTAATAATATATATACTTTGAGTTGTGATCTAGCCTGAGACGTGTATACACTGGGTCGTGGATTGATTCAAGATAATATATATCGATTTACTTCTGTACATCTAACTGTGGACAACTAGTTGTAGGTTACTAACGAGGACAGCTGACTTAATAAACTTAAAACATTAAAACATGTTAAAAATGTTGTAAATATATTTTGAACATACTTTAATATATATATGTACATATTTGTTATAGGTTCGTGAATCGACCAGTGGCCAAGTCTTACTTCCCAACGAAGTAAAAACCTGTGAAAGTAAGTTATAGTCCCATTTTTTTAAATCTAACATTTTTGGGATGAGAATACATGCAGTTTTATAAATGTTTTACAAAATAGACACAAGTACGTGAAACTACATTCTATGGTTGAATTATTAAATCGAATATGCCCCTTTTTAGTCTGGTAATCTAAGAATTAGGGAACAGACACTCTAATTGACGCGAATCCTAAAGATAGATCTATTGGGCTCAACAAACCCCATTCAAAGTACCGGATGCTTTAGTACTTCGAATTTATCATGTCCGAAGGGAGTCCCGGAATGATAGGGGATATTCTATATGCATCTTGTTAAGGTTGGTTACCAGGTGTTCACCATATGAATGATTTTTATCTCTATGTATGTGATGTATATTGAAATATAAAATCTTGTAGTCTATTATTACGATTTGATAAATATATAGGTTAAACCTATAACTCACCAACATTTTTTGTTGACGTTTAAAGCATGTTTATTCTCAGGTGATTATTAAGAGCTTCCGCTGTTGTATGCTAAAATATGGACAAGATTTGGTGTTGTATTGGTAGTGTGTAAATGTGATATTTTTAGTTTATCATTTCTGGATAATCTAGGTGGTGTCCTTTTAACCTTGTTGATAAAATAATGGTTATGGTTTGTTTTAAAAACGAATGCAGTCTTTGAAAAATGTCTCATATAGAGGTCAAAACCTCGCAATGAAATCAATTAATATGGAACGTTTATAATCAATATGAACGGGACATTTCAGTTGGTATCCGAGCGTTGGTCTTAGAGAATCAGAAATTTGCATTAGTGTGTCTTATCGAGGTTGTTAGGAAACATTAGTGAGTCTGGACTTCGATCGTGTTTTCTTTAAAAACGATTGCTTAACACTTTTGTTGAAAAATATATATTATTAACATGTAAATATTATGTGATATATTAACCTCTTAATGTGTTTGATATTGTGTGATAGATGTCTACCACTAGTACAAATCCCATCGACTCACCTAATAATAATGAAGTGTCGAATATATTTTGAGAAGATTCACAAATTCCCGAAGAGGAACCGGAAGAGGAGGAACCGGAAGAGGAGGAACCGGAAGAAGAGGAACCGGAAGAAGAGGAACCAGAAGAGGAGGAACCGGAAGAAGAAGAGATTCCGGAGGAAGAAATATTGATACCTACAGTAAATCGATTAAATAAAAGAAAATCCTCAACCAACGGACCAAAGTTAAAAATGGTCAATGGTGTTTCCGCCGAGGAAGCAAAATATTGGGAAGATTACCAATTTTCCGATGAATCGGATCCCGATGAGGATTCCGATGATGTTATAGAAATTACCTCAACCCAATTTAATAAAGCAAAAGAGAATAATAAGGGAAAAGGTATAAAAATAGAGAAACCTGATTCCAACCCCGATGTACTTTATATGTATCGGCAACATCCGTATTTCCTAAAATGTAACAATAACCCGGAAACCTCTAAACCACCAGGTTTTTTAAACCATTGTGGAAAACGATGGCTCGTATTAGAGGAACATCATATATCCCTAGAAAATTAGCGAAACGAACCAAGTCCGAAGAAGAAGAAACCAGTGATTCAGATTAGAGGGTTGTATTCATGTTGTGTATTATATGTATTATAGTGTGCTTGTACTTTTATGTTTTATGTAAAAATTGCTTGTATTGTTTGTTAATTATCTTTTACGAATCTAATCCTTGTCTATTTTACAGTATAAAAAAACAAAATGGACGTTAAGGGTAGACAACCGAATATTTTAGAAGACCTACTAGAGGATATGATTGAGAAAATCTTGTCTAGAGTCGGTCAAAATTCATCAGCACAATTAGTTATGGCTATATTAACTTGTCAAACATTTGAAAGACTTTCCAGAAATGCCTTAGTTTATAAAAGGCTTTCCTTTGGTAGGTGGGGTATATCACATTGGGGAGACCGTAAGTTACGCCGTGTTTTCTTTAAAGCGTTAAATGTGGGGAACCCAAATGCAATTTTACGCTACGGGTTAAGAACCTATTTTGACTCAACATATCCCAATATAGGATTTCGTGAGTTAGAAAGAGCTTCTAACATGCAACGTAAAGAAGCATGTTATGCTTACGGGTTAGTGATGTTCGCTTCTTACCAAAGTGAGAAAAAGAACATCGGATTCCAACTTTTAAATAAAACCTTCCCACAAGTGACAGATTCAGTAGTTGTGGTGAGAAACAAGGTTTTTAGATTATTACGGGGCTGTTGGACATTACGAAACCCTCGTCGTTTTAATGATATTACAACATGCTGCCTAGCCAATGGTCATAACGGTTACTTTCCACAAGATCAAGGATGGGAAGTCGTCTTAGTAAAACCAGAATGCATGACTTGTTTCTGGACTTATGAATTACGTGTTTTTGTTGCCTTTGCTGAACAACTTGCGTATTAACTAGGATTGTTGTCGCAACTATTTTGTATCATAGTGATTGTGTGCTGTATTTCATGCTATATGTATAATAGCGGTATTGTAAGTTTGTAAATCTTTGTATATAAGTTCGAATGTGAAATATTAGTATAATCAGTTTTTTCATATAGAATTGTAGTAGTTGAATTGTATATTAGCTACTAAGTATGAACTTAACGGGTAGGTACTACCCGAATTAAAACTATAAAACGCTAATATGAAGAAAAAGCTTTTATAAATGAGTTCATACTATGCTACGAAATACTATTGACTACTCTTAAAATTCTATATGATTAACTTAATTCTTTAGGGCTATTTTTGAAGGAAATGGCATCGACGACTCGTCAGAATTTGAACATGAGCGAGGAAGACTTCCGTATTTTCCTTGCAGCAAACATAGCCGCAGTACTGGCTGCGATGCAAAATAACAATAACTCTGGATCTAGCAGTGGAACTAATTCCACAAGAAATCGTGTAGGATGCTCCTACAAAGAATTCACTGCCTGCAAACCTTTGGAATTTGATGGAACTGAAGGACTAATTGGATTGAAACGGTGGACTGAGAAGGTCGAATCGGTGTTTACCATAAGTAAGTGTACTGAAGAGGAAAAAGTTAAGTACGCTACGCATACCTTCACAGGTACTGTGTTAACGTGGTGGAACACATATCTTGAACAGGTAGGACAAAATGCTGCTTACGCACTACCGTGGTCAGCATTTAAGCAATTGATGAACGAGCAGTACCATCCTAGAAACGAAGTCAACAAGCTCAAGGTAGAGCTTAGATAGTTACGAACACAAGGGTTCGACATTACCACATATGAATGATGATTCACAAAGTTGTGCCTATTGTGTCCGGGAATGTTCGAAGATGAAGAAGAGAAGATCGACGCGTTTATTAAAGGGTTACCAGTAAGGATTCAAGAAGATGTGAGTTCACACGAGCCCGCTTCCATACAAAAGGCAAGTCGAATGGCTCATAAACTCATAAATCAGATTGAGGGAAGAATTAAAGAGCAGGCGGCCGAAGAAGCCAACACGAAACAACTCAAGAGGAAATGGGAGGAAAACGGTGACAAGAATCACCAGTACAACAACAATAACAATTACAACTACAATCGCGACAACTATCCCAACAACCGCAACAACAATCGCATCAATAATCGCAATCCTAACAATAACTACAACAAACGTCCCAACAACAACAACAACAACAACAACCGTTTCAACAACAATAACAATCCCAACAACAACCTCAATAACAACAAACAACAGAAACGACCATGCTTCAGGTGTGCAGAGTACCATCCGAATGTGTTTTACACAACATTTTGCACCAAGTGTAAGAGAGGTGGTCATGGCATGGAAAAATGTGAGGTTTGTGGACCAAAGAACAACAAAAATAAAGAAATAAATAATGTCGGAATAAATAATGCCGACGTAGTTTGTTATAAATGTGGATAACCGGGCCACATTATTAGAAATTGCCCAAACCAAGGGAATACTAATGGGCAAGGCTGCGGGAGAGTTTTCAATATTAATGCGGCAGAAGCACAGGATGACCCGGAGCTTGTTACGGGTACGTTTCTTATTGACGATAAATTTGCTTATGTTTTATTTGATTCGGGTGCAGATAGAAGCTATATGAGTAGAGATTTTTGTACTAAATTAAGTTGCACATTGATGCCTTTGGATAGTAAATTTTTACTCGAATTAGCAAACGGTAAATTAATTTCAGCATAACATATATGTCGGGATAGAGAAATTAAACTGGGGGATGAAACGTTTAAAATTGATTTAATACCAGTCGAGTTAGGGAGTTTTGATGTAATAATTGGCATGGACTGGTTGAAAAAGGTGAGAGCAGAGGTCGTTTGTTACCAAAATGCGATTCGCATTGTGCGTGAAAAAGGAAAACCTTTAATGGTGTACGGAGAAAAGAATAACGCGAAATTAAATCTTATTAGTAGTATGAAGGCGCAAAAACTAATAAGAAAAGGTTGTTACATCATTCTAGCACACATCGAGGAAGTTAAACCTGAAGAAAAGAACATCAGTGATGTTCCCGTCGCAAAAGATTTTCCCGAGGTATTTCCGAAAGAATTACCAGGATTACCCCCACATCGATCCGTTGAATTTCAAATAGACCTTGTACCAGGAGCTGCACCAATAGCTCGTGCTCCATACAGACTCGCACCCAATGAAATGAAAGAATCACAAAGTCAGTTACAGGAACTTTTAGAACGTGGTTTTCTTCGACCAAGTACATCACCATGGGGAGCTCCTGTTCTGTTTGTCAAGAAGAAAGATGGTATATTCAGTTTGTGTATTGACTACCGAGATTTGAACAAACTTACCATCAAGAACCGCTACCCACTACCGAGAATCAACGACTTATTTGATCAACTACAAGGCTCGTCGGTTTATTCGAAGATTGATTTACGTTATGGGTATAATTAAATGCGGGTGAAGGAGGATGATCTTCCAAAGACTGCTTTTAGGACGCGTTACGGTCATTACGAGTTTATGGTTATGCCGTTTGGGTTGACTAACGCACCAGCTGTGTTCATGGACCTCATGAACCGAGTGTGTGGACCATACCTTGATAAGTTTGTCATTGTTTTAATCGATGACATACTTATTTACTCAAAGAATGACCAAGAGCACGAAGAACATTTGAGAAAAGTGCTAGAGTCGTTAAGGAAAGAAAAACTGTACGCTAAGTTTTCAAAGTGTGCTTTTTGGTTGGAAGAAGCTCAATTCCTCGGTTATATAGTGAACAAAGAAGGTATTCAGGTGGATCCAGGAAAGATTGAAACCGTTGAAAAGTGGGAAACCCCGAAAACTCCGAAACACATACGCCAATTTTTAGGGCTAGCTAGTTATTATAGGAAATTCATCTAAGATTTTTCCAAAATAGCAAAACCCTTGACTGCATTAACGCATAAAGGGAAGAAATTTGAATGGAAGGATGAACAAGAGAAAGCGTTTCAATTGTTGAAGAAAAAGTTAACTATTGCACTTATTATCATTACCTGAAGGGAATGATGATATTGTGATATATTGTGATGCCTCAAAGCAAGGTATCGGTTGTGTATTAATGCAACGAATGAAAGTAATTGCTTATGCGTCTAGACAATTGAAGATTCACGAGTAGAATTATACGATGCATGATTTGGAATTAGGCGCGGTTATTTTTGCATTAAAGACTTGGAGGCACTACTTATATGGGGTCAAAAGTATTATATATACCGACCACAAAAGTCTTCAACACATATTTAATCAGAAACAACTGAACATGAGGCAGCGCAGGTGGATTGAATTGTTGAATGATTACGACTTTGAGATTCGTTACCACCCGGGGAAGGCAAATGTGGTAGCCGACGCCTTGAGCAGAAAGGACAGAGAACCCATTCATGAAAAAGCTATAAATATAATGATTCACACTAACCTTACTACTCAAATAAAGGAGGCGCAACAAGGAGTTTTAATAGAGGGAAACTTAAAGGATGAAATACCCAAAGGATCGGAGAAGCATCTTAATATTCGGGAAGACGGAACTCGGTATAGGGCTGAAAGAATTTGGGTACCAAAATTTGAAGATATGAGAGAAATGGTACTTAGAGAAGCTCATAAAACCAGATACTCAATACATCCTGGAACGGGAAAGATGTACAAGGATCTCAAGAAACATTTTTGGTGGCCGGGTATGAAGCCGATGTTGTTAAATACGTAGGAGAATGTTTGACGTGTTCTAAGGTCAAAGCAGAGCATCAGAAACCATCAAGTCTACTTCAACAACCCGAAATCCCAGAATGGAAATGGGAAAACATTACCATGGATTTCATCACTAAATTGCCAAGGACTGCAAGTGGTTTTGATACTATTTGGGTAATAGTTGATCATCTCACCAAATCAGCACACTTCCTGCCAATAAGAGAAGATGACAAGATGGAGAAGTTAGCACGACTGTATTTGAAGGAGGTCGTCTCCAGACATGGGATACCAATCTCTATTATCTCTGATAGGGATGGCAGATTTATTTCAAGATTCTGGCAGACATTACAGCAAGCATTAGGAACTCGTCTAGACATGAGTACTACCTATCATGCACAAACCGATGGGCTGATTGAAAGAATGATACAAATGCTTGAATACATGCTACGAGCATGTGTTATTGATTTCGAAAACAGTTGGGATCGACACCTACCATTAGCAGAATTTTCCTGCAACAACAGCTACCATTCAAGCATTGAGATGGCACTGTTTGAAGCACTTTATGGTAGAAATTGCAGGTCTCCGATTTGTTGGAGTGAAGTGGGGGACAGACAGATTATAAAACAACTACTCAAGAACACACCAACAACACTTCCAAGTTTGCTAGCTTACTTCCAATCTTGCAAATCCACTTTGGGTGATCATCCAACCTTAAGAAATCTTCCTTATTTACAGTAAGATATCTTTCTAATATAAGGTAATACTCATATTCAAACTTTGATTCAATTTCTATAACTTTAACAATCTTATTTCAAGTGGAAATCTTACTTGAACTTGTTTTTGTGTCATGATTCTACGTCAAGAACCTTCAAGCCATCCAAGGATCCTTTGAAGCTAGATCTATTTTTCTCATTTCTAGTAGGTTTATCTACAAAACTTGAGGTATTAATGATGTTCATAACATTATTCAATTCATATATATAAAACTACCTTATTCGAAGGTTTAAACTGGTAATCACTAGAACATTGTTTAGTTAATTGTAAACTTGTTCACAAACAAAAGTTAGTCCTTCTAACTTGACTTTTAAAATAAACTAAACACATATTCTATATCTTTATGATATGCTAACTTAATGATTTAAAACCTGAAAACACAAAAAATACCGTAAAACCGGATATACGCCGTCGTAGTAACACCGCGGGCTGTTTTGGGTTAGTTAATTAAAAACTATGATAAACTTTGATTTTAAAGTTGTTCTTCTGGGAAAATGATTTTTCTTATGAACATGAAACTATATCCAAAAATCATGTTTGAACTCAAAGTGGAAGTATGTTTTCCAAAATGGTCATCTAGACGTCGTTCTTTAGACTGAAATGACTACCTTTACAAAAAAGACTTGTAACCTGTATTTCCGACTATAAAATTATACTTTTTCTGTTTAGATTCATAAAGTTAAGTTCAATATGAAACCATAGGAACTTGAATCCCTCAAAACGGATTTAAAACGAAGAAGTTATGGGTAAAACAAGATTGAATAATTTTTCTTGTTGTAGCTACGTGAAAATTGGTAACAAATCTATATTAATCATATCCTAGCTAACTCATATTGTATTATACATGTATTCTAATATATTATGTAATCTTAGAATACCATAGACACGTATGCAAATGTTTTGACATATCATATCGACTCATGTATATATATTATTTGGAACAACCGTAGACACTCTATATGCAGTAATGTTGGAGTTACCTGTACAGGGTTGAGGTTGATTCCAAAAATATATATACTTTGAGTTGTGATCTAGCCTGAGATATGTATACACTGGGTCGTGGATTGATTCAAGATAATATATATCGATTTATTTCTGTACATCTAACTGTGGACAACTAGTTATAGGTTACTAACGAGGACAGCTGACTTAATAAACTTAAAACATTAAAATATGTTAAAAATGTTGTAAACATATTTTGAACATACTTTGATATATATATGTACATATTTGTTATAGGTTCGTGAATCGACCAGTGGCCAAGTCTTACTTCCTGACGAAGTAAAAATCTGTGAAAGTGAGTTATAGTCCCATTTTTTTAAATATAACATTTTTGGGATGAGAATACATTCAGTTTTATAAATGTTTTACAAAATAGACACAAGTACGTGAAACTACATTCTATGGTTGAATTATTAAACCGAATATGCCCCTTTTTAGTCTGGTAATCTAAGAATTAGGGAACAGACACCCTAATTGACGCGAATCCTAAAGATAGATCTATTGGGCTCAACAAACCCCATCCAAAGTACCGGATGCTTTAGTACTTCGAATTTATCATGTCCGAAGGGAGTCCCGGAATGATAAGAGATATTCTATATGCATCTTGTTAAGGTCGGTTACCAGGTGTTCACCATATGAATGATTTTTATCTCTATGTATGGGATGTATATTGAAATATTAAATCTTGTGGTCTATTATTACGATTTGATAAATATATAGGTTAAACCTATAACTCACCAACATTTTTTGTTGATGTTTAAAGCATGTTATTCTCAGGTGATTATTAAGAGCTTCCGCTGTTTCATGCTAAAATATGGACAAGCTTTGGTGTCAGCATGCTTGTATAATATTGTTTAAAACTGCATTCAAGATTTACTTTGTTGTAACATATTAATATTGTAAACCAATATGTATTGGTAGTGTGTAAATGTGATATTTTTAGATTATCATTTCTGGATAATCTAGGTGGTGTTCTTTTAACCTTGTCGATAAAATAATGGTTATGGTTTGTTTTAAAAACGAATGCAGTCTTTGAAAAACGTCTCATATAGAGGTCAAAACCTCGCAACGAAATCAATTAATATGGAACATTTATAATCAATATGAACGGGACATTTCAATGTACTTATGATGCGTGTACGTATAAAATGTATTTATTGTATAGCGTGGAATGTGGAATTGTCGCGGTGTTCAAGACACCACTCATTGGTTTGATTGACATGTGGAATTGTCGCGGTGTTCAAGACACTACATTCTATGTAACGGGTGGAAATGTTGCGGTGTTCAAGACACCACTCATTGGTTTGATTGACATGTGAAATTGTCGCAGTGTTCAGGACACCACATTTTCATGGGGGTGAGTTAGTCACGGTGTTTAAGACATCACCCGAGAGATTAGTGATTACGCGGCGTATGTACACTAATGGATGTTGTTTGAGGTTGATAGTTTGTGTATTCCGTTAGGATTCACTATAGTGTAGCAGTGCGCGATGTTACGCTACTCGTTGTATGAGGCCAAAAGAGCGTGTGTGATTGGTGGGTTATGGCCGTTGACGTGGTCCGCTAACTTCACCATGGGAGTAGTGTTATATCGGTATGGTATAACGTTATCGGGAAATGCGAGTATCGATGGGGAATGGGAGTACCATTCCTATGTTGAGATTTGGGAAGTGGATCACGTGTGGATGCGGATTCACGATGACGCGTGTAGTTCGGTCATCTTATTGTGGAAGTGGGTCTCATGTGGTTGCGGATTCACAATGACACATGTGAATGCGGTCATTATATTGAGGAAGTGAGTCTCGTGTAGTTCGGATTCACAATGACTAGTGTGGATGCGGTCATTCTTTTGGGATAGTGATTCTCGTGTAGTTCGGATTCACTAGGGCGCGTGTAGTTCGGCCAGTCCCGATTGTTATTGCGGTGAAGGTAGTGAGTCGCGTGTAGTTCGGATTCACTAAGGCACGTGTAGTTTTCGGCCAGCCTTCATGTTGTTAGATGTGTGATCTATTGGTTGTTTTATATGCCAATGGTGGGGTCGTAAGGACCATGTTGTGTGAATAGTGATGCGATAGCCGTGTTTCACTCACATGTTGTTGAGGGTGTGACAATGGTCGATTTTGTACACCTTGGGATTAGCGTTGCCATAGTCGTTTGGGCGCTAACGGTTTTAGCCATTGCTTGTGATGTTGCGGTAGTTGCGTATTGGTCGTATTGAGCACTACAAGGGATGTTAAGTGGTAAGTGTTATCCGTAAGGATTCACTTTTATTCGGTCTTCATCGGTTCGGGTGTTGACTTTATTTTGGTATGTGGTTGTTACTAGCGATGTACTTGGTATGGTACGCTAGGAGGTGATATCTCGGTACGAGATTGGTTGAGTTTTCCCGATGTGAGGGATTGAGCAAGTTTTGGTGCTCGGAATCGTGGATTTTGATAAATCACGGGTGACGGTTTAGTTGCTAAGGGTAACTCTTTGAGAAGAATCGACTAGAGGAGTTGAAAGAATACGTGGTCATTTTGCATATTCTAAGTGATCGTTGTATACTTCGGTTGTGGTACGTATTGCACAGCTCGGAATGCGTGCAAGGGTGGTTTAGTTAGTGGATTAACTTTCGGGTTAATGAGTAATGTGTAGGTTCAGAGTAGTTAAGTGATTTGGATCACGAGGACGTGATCGAATCTAAGTGGGGGAGAGTTGTAACACCCCGTTTTCCCCGTATATGATCTATAGGTGCATCGTGTATGTACGACTAGTGTATGAAGGGTTTGAGACGAATTCGTGTGTTAAAGTTCATGTATGTGAGAAATGATCGGAGCACGCCTTGGGTCGCGGCGCGACAGAATAGGCCGCGGCGCGACAATGAACTGAAATCAGGATCAGATGGCATGAAAAACTGATCCAAGACTGCGTTGTATGTCGCGGCGCGAGAAAGAGGGCCGTGTCGCGGCACCTCTGGCATTCTGATTCCAGATTTTGTTAAAAAAAGGGTTTTTCGAGGGCGTTTTGGTCATTTCACATATGAGGCAGATTTAAGCCCCAATTCTGGTCCACTCATTCATTTATTTCATTTTCTTTTCCATTTTATTCCTCCATTTCTCTCAAAACATAAATACTTCAAATCATTCAAGTGGGATTTTGGAAAGGAAGATTCGGGTTTTGATCGAAAGCGTAAGAGACAAGTTTGTTCTCCTCGTTCTTAGCTACAAGGTGATACTAGCGGTAAGCTCTAACTTCGAAATTTGTTTTTGTGTTCATCATTCAAATTTAGGGCTTTTGATTGTGTGTTCATAAATGGAACCTCATTAGTTGTTAATTGGAGATTAACACCAAGATTCGGGTTTATTGTTGATGTTGGCGGGTTTTGGGTTTGGTGTGCAAGTTTGTACATGTGAGGCTTGCAAAGAGTGAATAATCACTAGTATTAGTGATTATTGGTGTATTGGAGACCATTAGGGTTCATGTGGTTGACTAATTTTGACTGAAGTCAAAATTAGGGTTTGGTGATGTTTTTGTCCCGATTGTCGATTTGATAAGGTTTATAAACTTAAAATGGATTAAGTTGAAGTGTAAACCCGAGTTAAATATGTTTTGGTGTCAAAACTTGTAAATGGTGAGATTTTGGCTATTAAGGGTCAAAATTAGGGTTTATGGGCGATTTTGAGAATGATAAGTGGTTAACACTTGTGTTTGGGTTTAATTGGCATATTAGGACCATTCTCACTTGTGTTAGTGATTATTGGTTAGTTTGGGCGCGGTTTGTACTTGGAATTGCATTTGGGTCGAAATTGCACTAGTTGTCAATTGGGTTGGTTTGTAAATCCACCCTAATTGTGTTGCTTATTTTGTGATAATGGAATAGGTACTTTCCATTGAAGAGTTGCGGATTATTCGGAAGCATTCATCAAGGTGACAAGGTAAGTGTTAATATCCTATGTGCATATGTATGTGTAGGATGGGTACGGGTCGGGTGAAGAGATTCTCGGTTATAGGGCTCACTTCACATATAAGTGGATTTGATGGACTTGTGTATAAGTCTAATTGGAACGGTTGTGCGTTTTGGTTGACCACCTTTGGCGAGGTGCACACTTTGTGTGTACGTTATCACACATGTTTGTGATGTGGATTATATAACCCCAATGGCGAAGGGTTGTTATTGTGTTGTGGATTGGAATACCCCGATCGATGTGGGTTGTGATTGGAGAAGTGGATCACGTGTGGATGTGGATTCACGATGACACGTGTAGTTCGGTCATCTTATCGGAAGTGAGTATCGTGTAGTTCGGATTCATGATGACACGTGTAGTTCGATTATCTTATTGAGGTGGTGATCTTGTGTGGTTGCGGATTCACTAAGGCTCGTGTAGTTCGGCCAACCTCGATGTTGTTGTGGTATTGAAGATAGTAGTCTCGTGTGGATGCGGATTTACTAAGTCTCGTGTAGTTCGGCCAATCTTCATTTGGTATTGGGTTAAGGGATTAACCTTGGGCATTTATATATTGTTATATATATTGTCGTATTGTTGTGTTGTAGCTAGCCCTCCGGGTGTAGCTTATTGGCGTTGTTCACATCGTCGTTGGTGAACTTACTTTATTGTTGATGTTATTAGCTTGTTTCTTAGTGATCGTACGGTATGTTTAGCTTAGCTTGCCTTTATGCTTGGATGCTCCGGTATGCGTTATTTGATTATTATTGTGTGACGTGTCCATTTTATGCATATATATGTATGTAGTATATTTTCACTCACTAATCGTTAGCTTACCCTCTCGTTGTTTACATTTTTATAGGTTCGCGTGATGGCACCTCGGGTAAGCGCAGGAATTAGAGATCTTGGCTAGGTTGCTTTAGAAGATCTTGCTTTTGGACTCGATTAGGATTGGGTAGCGTAGTCCCAATCACCATGCTCGGTTTTGTGTAAAAGTAACTAGTCGGGTCATAATGAGAATAACCGGTTTATGATTTAACTAACATATTATTGTATTAATGAGTTTAAAATATTATGGTATGTTTTCAAGTTCGTTGAACTAACTTGGATAACAAATATGTTTTGGAAATTGTTTAATGGGACCTAAAGTGTTATTTAACGTATATTAAAAGGAAAAAAATTTTATGGGCCGGTATTCAACGGGTTGGGTTGTTACAACAGCCCCACAGTTGATTACTAACTTAAGGAAATCCTCTATAAGATAATTTTCCCAGACTACTTGTAATACCCCATCCCACATCGATATGTGTAAGAAAGTTAGAGTGTCTTATAAGGTAACTTCCGTCCTTACCAGACACAATGCATTTTGGGGCTACAAGCACAGCAGATCCCATCATACCTCTGCAGTTAAGCGTGCTCGAGTGGGAGTACTACTAGGATGGGTGATCTCCTGGGAAGGACTCGTGTGGTCGCCAAGAAAAATCCGTGTGCCTACGGGCAAAGCGGACAATATTGTGGTCTCGGTAAGGCGGGATGTTACAGATGGTATCAGAGCACTAGCCTCTCGGGGTGTGACGGTTACTCGACTCGTGCATCTCCTGAGGTATAGATCATGGCTATCAATTTGTTTCGGCCTAGCGAGGACGTCAGGATTCTAAGTGGAGGAGTTTGTAATACCCCATCCTACATCGATATGTGTAAGAAAGTTAGAGTCCCTTATAAGGTAACTTCCGTCCCTACCAGACACAACCCGTTTTGGGGCTACAATCACAGCAAATCCCGTTAGAACTCTGCAGTTAAGCGTGCTCGAACGGTAGTATTACTAGGATGGGTGACCTCCTGAGAAGGCCTCGTGTGGTCGCCAAGAAAAAGCCGTGCGCCTACGGACAGAGCGGACAATATTGTGGTCTCGGTAAGGCGGGATGTTACAATACTACTGATAGTGTGGAGAGTATAAACAAATTAGTATTTATTATAAAAAACCTAAAGATTAACAAAACTTAAGCGATTCACCAACTAATTAGTATGTATTATAAAAAAAACACGTTTAGTATAACTAGATCTACTCAAAGATAATAAAATCTAGTTATACAATACCTTATCGAAGTTGTGATGTGGTCTAGCGGTTGGTGGCCTGCCTCCTTTAGGTAAGGTAAGGAGTTTGACCCTCGTTGGCTACATAATAACCCACAATTTCATCCATGCCATGAAATTCCACCCATGGCACCTTTCCCACATCACGTTTGGGGGGGGGGGGGGGGGGGTAAAGGGGATGAGGGATTTTACCGTCCATGCCCCGTATGGGATTGGTGCGGGTTTCCTCTGGAGCATGCAGTAGGGGCGGGTATAATTGTGTAGGAGATAAACACGTGGGTGGTTAAGTCCCCACAGGGTGTTAGTGGGGGGTATAATTGTGTTGGAGATAAACACGTGGGTGGTTAAGTTGAAAGGACCCGTTCATATTCATTATAAATGATTCACAATAGTTGATTACATTGCGAGGTATTTGACCTCTATATAATACATTTTACAAACATTGCATTCGTTTTTAAAAGACAAACTTTCTTTACATCGAAAATTGACAGGCATGCATACCATTTCATAATATCCAGTATCCAACTATAAATTGATTTAATAATAATCTTTGATGAACTCAATGACTCGAATGCAACGTTCTTCGAAATATGCTATGAAAGACTCCAAGTAATATCTTTAAAATGAGCAAATGCACAGCGAAAGATTTCTTTAACACCTGAGAATAAACATGCTTTAAAGTGTCAACCAAAAGGTTGGTGAGTTCATTAGTTTATCATAATCATTTATTTCCATCATTTTAATAGACCACAAGAATTTCATTTCCAGTTCTCATAAATATACGTCCCATGCATAGAGACAAAAATAATCATTCATATGGTGAACACCTGGTAACCGACATTAACTAGATACATATAAGAATATCCCCTATCATTTCGGGATCCTCCTTCGGACATGATATAAAATTCGAAGTACTAAAGCATCCGGTACTTTGGATGGGGTTTGTTAGGCCAAATAGATCTATCTTTAGGATTCGCGTCAATTAGGGTGTCTGTTCCCTAATTCTTAGATTACCAGACTTTAATAAAAAGGGGCATATTCGATTTCGATAATTCAACCATAGAATGTAGTTTCAATTACTTGTGTCTATTTCGTCAAACATTTATAAAAATTGCGCATGTATTCTCAGCCCAAAAATATAAAGGGTAAAAAGGCAAATGAAACTCACCATACTGTATTTCGTAGTAAAAATACATATAACGTCATTGAACAAGTGCAAGGTTGGCCTCGGATTCACGAACCTAAATTAATTATATATATTTATGTGTTGGTCAATATTTGTTTAACAAATTAGGTCAAGTCATAGTGTACCACAATCCTAATGCTCGAGACTAATATGCAAAAGTCAACAAAAGTAAATTTGACTCAAAATAATTTCCAAAAATCTATACATCATTAATATATAGTTTAAATATCGTCATTTTATATTTTTAAATATTTTTAAAAGATTTATTAGAGTAAATAATATAATTTATTTATTAATAAATAAAATTTTATATTAAATTTATATAATAAAATATACTTTTATATATATTAAGTAATAAAATTTATAGGGTTCATTTAATATCATAAAGATAATATGATAAGTATTATTAAAGTAAGTTATTACACGTAGTAAAATATGTTTGTATCACATATTTATTTGATAAAATAATATCTATATACTGATAGTAAGTAAAAGTTGTATTATTTTGTAATAATAATTATTATTATAAAAATATCAATATTTATAATTACTAAGATGACATTATGATAAAATGATAATTCTAATTATGATAACTTTAATATTTACGATAATTTTTAATATTATCTTTAAAATAATAATTCTATTTAAAATAATAATAATGATATTTTATAATAACAATGACATTTATATTAAAATGATAATTTTTGTTAAAATGATAGTTTTAATACTAACGATACTTTTAATAATAATAGTATTGTTAAAAATAATAAGAACGATAATTTTATCTAAATCAATATCTTATAATATTTTAATTTCATCATGATACTCTTACTCATTATTTCCTAATCGTTTCGTTTAATAGCTTTTAATCGTCTTTTATATCATGTTCATAATAATGATAATAATAGTAATCAAAATAATTAGGTGTTACAAATATTTGTTTTAATTACACTAATATTAATAATGATAGTTACTATAACATTATTAACGATAATACTAATAATTATCTTAATGATAATATAGTAATAATAATAATAATAACAATAACCATTTTTAAATAATGATATACATATTAATAATGATAATAATAATAATAATACTAATAATAATAATAATAATAATAATAATAATAATAATAATAATAATAATAATAATAATAATAATAATTGGATAATAATAATAATAATACTAATTATAACTTTAACGCTAATAACGATAGTAATAATAAAACAATAACAATTTTTAATGATAAATCCCTTTTATTGATAAAGATAATAATAATGATAATAATAAGATAAAACTAGAACGACGATAAAAACGTCGATAATAATAATCATTTTTAATAAAAATATCGAAAATTCAATTGATTATAACTTCTAATCCGTGCATCGAAACCATTCGATATCTAAAGGAAAAGTTCTTAATTTTTCGCTAGCTTTCCAAGGACATGCATATCTTATACCTTATCTCAACCGTGAGTGTAACTAATTCAAGATTCAACCTAACCTGTCTAAGGGCAATATCAAAAGTACAAGCATGCATAATCCTAAATACTCGAGCACTAGTCACGGATACACTATTAGTATGTAAAAGTTAAATTATGAGTACTCACGTATCAATATTGAGATTCAATATTGCAGGAAAGGTACGTAGATGCAACGGAAATGATAAACACTATATTGACCTCATGAGCATACCCATGAACCATACTCAATCACCTCCATAGCTATAACTCATAATTTCCTTAATCCTATCTTACTCGAAAAACAATTTCGAAATTACTCGGACAGCACTCCGTCGTAATATTTTATGTATACTAATAATATCTTGAAATAATACGGAGTAAATATATATATGTAAATTGATTGAGAGAGTTTAGAGAAAAATATTTTCAAGTTTCTATGAAGTAATGAAACGTATTGAATTCTATTTATAATAGATTTTTGAATTATTAAAGTGAATTATTAAAGTATGAATTATTAAAGTGAATTATTAAAGTATGAATTATTAAAGTGAATTATTAAAGTTAAAGTAAAGTAAAAATAAAGTAAATGCAAAGTTTAAGTATAGTAAAAGTATAAAACTATGTACGTATAATACGCGTATAAATATATATAATATTAATTTAAATCGTTATATATATTTAATAAAATAAAATATAAATATCGTTATCTTTATCATACTAGTTAAGTAATGAGTTGTCAAAAGTGGTTCTAGATATTTATAAAAGTTATATACGTTTTAATAATAAAGTTCTTTTTAAACTGAAAACGTTTTTGTACGTTTGAAACTAAATAGATCAATCGAGTCTTTATGAGATTCAATCTTCCACTATCCTTTGTCTAGTTCTCAATGATTGACAATTTGTTCTTATTTATAAATCACTTTAACATTTTCTGAATATTGTTAAAATGGAAAGATTTCTCAAATCAACGTGGGCCTTTCAATAGAGACTTGTAATCATAATTCAATATATCTGATAATTCAATCATTTGATCTTATCTTCTAATTCCATTGATAAACATTTTGAAAAAGATACAATCATATAAAGTATTTAATCTAATATTTTGTTTACGTTTCAAGTTATAATATATATATACATATATATATACATATATAATCATATCCGTTTAATGGTTCGTGAATCGTTGGAACTTGGTCGAGGTTGAATGAATGTATGAACATAGTTTAAAATTCTTGAAATTTAACTTAACAAATATAGCTTATCGTGTCGGAAAATATAAAGATTAAAGTTTAAATTTGGTTGGAAATTTCCGGTGTCGGAAACATATAAAGATTAAAGTTTAAATTTGGCTGGAAATTTTCGGGTTGTCAAAGTACCTACCCGTTAAAGAAATTTCGTCCCGAAATTTGAGTGAAAAGGTCGTGAATGATAATAAGTATGTTTTCATGATGCATACGGGCTGAAAATTAGAGTTTTATCATCAGCGAATAATTTGGATAAACAATCCATTTATATGAAGAGTACGAATGAAGCTAACATAGAAGAGTGAAATGAGTAAGTGTAGATTCATCTTATCATTTGACGTAGATATGATTGATTCCCAGATTTCAAGGGATTTGAAGAAAATCTTCTTAATAAGATTTGACTCTCCTGTAATCAAGGGAATTAGGATCCGCTTTAAATGCGATCGTTCATTTTAATTGTTCTGTCAGAGATTTTCTTATAAATTCACCTCCTTCGTTTCCTTACAACTCACACCTTCTGTTGATGCATTTTATGCAAGTCCCTAGATATCTACCCACGTCCATTGCAGGTACAACAGTTTACAGGCCACCATGATTGCTCGTTATTATCCTATCCGTGTTTGTATGTGGTTACAGGAACTGCAGGAATGAGATTTAGATGTTTGACTATGTTAGACTTAGTCAGACGTACGAGTGAAGCCTCACTAGTACGGATGACCGGCTCATACGCACGGTTGATGCTGAGCTAAGTCACAATTACAACCTAGATGAGAATACACGAGTGAGTGATCACCCGTACGGCTTATGAAGCCAACTCGTACGTGTGATGAATGAATCGTATAGGTGAGTCAACAGCAGGGGTATATAAAGTCTTATGTTCTTCATTTAAGGTTAAGCCTCTCATTTGTTACACACACTCAGATCTAGTAAGCTCCTCCGATTCTCTTTCAGTCCAAATCACCCAGGTGGTGAATAATAGCTCTAGGTGTTGATCTAATCACACTTGATTTAGTTGTGGTTTGACTAAATTAATCAAAAAAAAAAAAACTTAACCTATTCACTAGAGGGTTTGATTCACTTATTCCGCCATTGTGTGAGTTAAATCTATTGATTTCTAAGTTCCTAGTCATGTTTCATCACCTTCTATTCTTTCTCCCTCAACTCATATTTTAAAGTATTCATCAATATGCTCCATCCAGTTCTGATTCTCGATATACTTCTAACTTTCATATCGGTCATTCTTCTTTTTCATCTATCGCCGGAAGAATCTATTTACTTCTACTATACTCTTGGGTTTATAGTGTTTCTAGTTCTCCCGTGTCTTTATATTGCTATATGCATCGATATATATGGTTTATAATTTCTGGTTTGTCGCTGGGCTTTATATGTTCCCTTATATTTCAAAGTCTCTGCTTCTGTCTTCTATAATCATTATCATTCACAGTTAATGCTCTCTTTTATTTGCTGCAATTTATACCCCAATTTCTATTTCGGAGTTTTGTCCTTTCGTTTTTCTTCTTGCGATTAAGCACCGCTTGTAATGGTCCAGAATTCACAGATATGAATTTCGGAATGAACATTGTTAATGTTCTAGGAAGGAAATTGTGATGGCACGATCTTGACTTGTCAAATTACTAGAATACCTTGGAAAAGGCCGAATCATCAAGAAATATTTTCTTGATATTTTAGAGGTTAAATAGAATACAAGAGTCGTATAACATGGCACATGATGATGTTATGATCTGTGAATCATCACGTTTCATTTAGAAACTCAGCATGACTTACTGTAATATAATCACATTGATCAAGTGTCATTATATTATACTAATTCATGATTCAGTTCCCAACACTACTTCAAAATATTCCTATTTTAAACTTGAATGTTTCAGAATTTAGAAACTAAAATAGTTTCTTTTATGATGTAATACAGATAGCGCGAAGAGGTAAATGATTTCAAATAAGAAAAATTAAGAAAATATCTTCAGAAATATGGAGGATATTTATTATGAAAGATATGATGATATTTTAGAATTTCTAATATCAGAAGATGATGAAGAATATTGTCCGCAGGGGTTTAGAGTCAGGAGCAAGGTATTCGTTAATGACTTCAGCAGGTACTGAATCATTTGGATCCTTTGAAGTCAGGTTTAGTCTTTGTAATTTGTCCACAGCCTCCTTCCTACTTTGCTCAATCCGTTTTCCAGTTCCAAAACTTCTCTTTTTCTGCGCTTTGCCAGCACACTTCATCATTATCGTCCAGCTTTTACCGTTTAAAGTCGTTTATAGTTTTTGCTGCTTCATCAGCATTTTTTCCATTTTCGGAGAACCAATTCGTAGTTCAGAGTGTTTTTCAGAAACTTCACATTCAAATTAAGTCCAGAAGATAGACGTTATATATACACATATAACTGTTGGCGTAGACATGCTGCGAGATTTCAAAATACTGATTGCTAATTCCCAATGATTCGTATGGCAATTCTCATTACAAGATGCGAATGAGAAAATGATGGGGTTTCAATGAATAATTATAATGACTTTTTGGAGAGGCTAAAGTCAAAGGGTAATGAAGTTGTTGGTACATCTGCTAATAATGTGGTGGAATGTAAAAGGTTCACTGGTAACGATGGTGTATATCTCAAGGTTATAATAAGGTTAGTCTGACTGAAAAGTCGAAGTTGACTTGCTGGAGCTGTGACAAAACTGGCTACTTTGAATAGGAGTCGCAAAGTTATTTTTGCTAATAAATGCCAAAGAATCTGACGCAGATACGTTGTTTAAACTTTTACTTTAGTTTCAAGAGTTTTTCGGGTACATAACTGTGGGTAACATGTGGTTGGATCATCATCTCGATTGCTCATCATTTGAAGTGTCTTCAAAAATTTTCGAAGGGTTTGAACACAGATTGTAATCGTTAACATACATTTGATATTCTAACACAGTTTTGAAGTCAAAATATAGCTTGTGAAAGATGTAAGGATCTAAGAGTGATGATTTTGGTCATATCTCAAGTTGAATTTTGAGATTTCAAAATCGAAATATGTAATTAAATTTTGAATGAGTATGGTTGTTTTGATTTCTATAAAAGAATGTATATTTTGTTGTGAAAGTAGGGAGTATAATGGATGATTTGCTAAATTAGATTCGAAGAATGTAACATATTAATTGTGAATTTATATATCTCTCGGGTATTACCTACCCGTTTAAAAAAATTTCACAATTAATATTTTGTACAAAAGAATTTTATTACAGTCTTTATGAAAATATATATATATATATATATATATGTATATTTTCTTCAGATGTAACATAGATTTAATGAGTTAATGTTAAATTAAACTCATTTGATTTACGGTTGAAACTAGAATTGAATATTCCCTAAAGGCTTTAAAAAGTACATAACTTTTACGCAGTATTTCTTTAATGACATTGAAATTATGAATCAATACTTCGTTATTTGTTGATGTATGATGTTCGGTTCGTGGAATTCTTGTGAATTTCGCAAAGTACGAATGATGTTATCTGAAAAGTTTCGGGTACATCGATGATGAAAGTGTAAAATCAAATATATACTTGATTTATTATGAATTGGAATTTGTTGAATTGCGACAGAGATTGTGTAGTGACCCGAACTTTTCCATGTTTATATATATTAATTGAGATTGATATTTACATGATTAAATGTTTCCAACATGTTAAGCAATCAAACTTGTTAAGACTTGATTAATTGAAATATGTTTCATATAGACAATTGACCACCCAAGTTGACCGGTGATTCACGAACGTTAAAACTTGTAAAAACTATATGATGACATATATATGGATATATATATAGTTAACATGATACTATGATAAGTTAATATATCATTAAGTATATTAACAATGAACTACATATGTAAAAACAAGACTACTAACTTAATGATTTTTAAACGAGACATATATGTAACGATTATCGTTGTAAAGATATTTAATGTATATATATCATATTAAGAGATATTCATACATGATAATATCATGATAATATAATAATTTAAAATCTAATTTGATATTATAAACATTGGGTTAACAACATTTAACAAGATCGTTAACCTAAAGGTTTCAAAACAACACTTACATGTAACGACTAACGATGACTTAACGACTCAGTTAAAATGTATATACATGTAGTGTTTTAATATGTATTTATACACTTTTGAAAGACTTCAATACACTTATCAAAATACTTCTACTTAACAAAAATGCTTACAATTACATCCTCGTTCAGTTTCATCAACAATTCTACTCGTATGCACCCGTATTCGTACTCGTACAATACACAGCTTTTAGATGTATGTACTATTGGTATATACACTCCAATGAACAGCTCTTAGCAGCCCATGTGAGTCACCTAACACATGTGGGAACCATCATTTGGCAACTAGCATGAAATATCTCATAAAATTACAAAAATATGAGTAATCATTCATGACTTATTTACATGAAAACAAAATTACATATCCTTTATATCTAATCCATACACCAACGACCAAAAACACCTACAAACACTTTCATTCTTCAATTTTCTTCATCTAATTGATCTCTCTCAAGTTCTATCTTCAAGTTCTAAGTGTTCTTCATAAATTCCAAAAGTTCTAGTTTCATAAAATCAAGAATACTTTCAAGATTGCTAGCTCACTTCCAATCTTGTAAGGTGATCATCCAACCTCAAGAAATCTTTGTTTCTTATAGTAGGTTATCATTCTAATACAATGTAATAATCATAGTCAAACTTTGGTTCAATTTCTATAACTATAACAATCTTATTTCAAGTGATGATCTTACTTGAACTTGTTTTCGTGTCATGATTCTGCTTCAAGAACTTCGAGCCATCCAAGGATCCATTGAAGCTAGATTCATTTTTCTCTTTTCCAGTAGATTTATCCAAGGAACTTAAGGTAGTAATGATGTTCATAACATCATTCGATTCATACATATAAAGCTATCTTATTCGAAGGTTTAAACTTGTAATCACTAGAACATAGTTTAGTTAATTCTAAACTTGTTCGCAAACAAAAGTTAATCCTTCTAACTTGACTTTTAAAATCAACTAAACACATGTTCTATATCTATATGATATGCTAACTTAATGATTTAAAACCTGGAAACACGAAAAATACCGTAAAACCGGATTTACGCCGTCGTAGTAACACCGCGGGCTGTTTTGGGTTAGTTAATTAAAACTATGATAAACTTTGATTTAAAAGTTATTATTCTGAGAAAATGATTTTTATTATGAACATGAAACTATATCCAAAAATTATGATTAAACTCAAAGTGGAAGTATGTTTTCTAAAATGGTCATCTAGACGTCGTTCTTTCGACTGAAATGACTACCTTTACAAAAATGACTTGTAACTTATTTTTCCGACTATAAACCTATACTTTTTCTGTTTAGATTCTTAAAATAGAGTTCAATATGAAACCATAGCAATTTGATTCACTCAAAACGGATTTAAAATGAAGAAGTTATGGGTAAAACAAGATTGGATAATTTTTCTCATTTTAGCTACGTGAAAATTGGTAACAAATCTATTCCAACCATAACTTAATCAACTTGTATTGTATATTATGTAATCTTGAGATACCATAGACACGTATACAATGTTTCGACCTATCATGTCGACACATCTATATATATTTCGGAACAACCATAGACACTCTATATGTGAATGTTGGAGTTAGCTATACAGGGTTGAGGTTGATTCCAAAATATATATAGTTTGAGTTGTGATCAATACTGAGATACGTATACACTGGGTCGTGGATTGATTCAAGATAATATTTATCGATTTATTTCTGTACATCTAACTGTGGACAACTAGTTGTAGGTTATTAACGAGGACAGCTGACTTAATAAACTTAAAACATCAAAATATATTAAAAGTGTTGTAAATATATTTTGAACATACTTTGATATACATGTATATATTGTTATAGGTTCGTGAATCAACCAGTGGCCAAGTCTTACTTCCCGACGAAGTAAAAATCTGTAAAAGTGAGTTATAGTCCCACTTTTAAAATCTAATATTTTTGGGATGAGAATACATGCAGGTTTTATAAATGATTTACAAAATAGACACAAGTACGTGAAACTACATTCTATGGTTGAATTATCGAAATCGAATATGCCCCTTTTTATTAAGTCTGGTAATCTAAGAATTAGGGAACAGACACCCTAATTGACGCGAATCCTAAAGATAGATCTATTGGGCCTAACAAACCCCATCCAAAGTACCGGATGCTTTAGTACTTCGAAATTTATATCATATCCGAAGGGTGTCCCGGAATGATGGGGATATTCTTATATATGCATCTTGTTAATGTAGGTTACCAGGTGTTCACCATATGAATGATTTTTTACCTCTATGTATGGGATGTGTATTGAAATATGAAATCTTGTGGTCTATTATTATGATTTGATATATATAGGTTAAACCTATAACTCACCAACATTTTTGTTGACGTTTTAAGCATGTTTATTCTCAGGTGATTATTAAGAGCTTCCGCTGTCGCATACTTAAATAAGGACGAGATTTGGAGTCCATGCTTGTATGATATTGTGTAAAAACTGCATTCAAGAAACTTATTTTGTTGTAACATATTTGTATTGTAAACCATTATGTAATGGTCGTGTGTAAATAGAATATTTTAGATTATCATTATTTGATAATCTACGTAAAGTTTTTTAAACCTTTATTGATGAAATAAAGGTTATGGTTTGTTTTAAAATGAATGCAGTCTTTGAAAAACGTCTCATATAGAGGTCAAAACCTCGCAACGAAATCAATTACTATGGAACGTTTTTAATCAATAAGAACGGGATATTTCAGTTGGTATCCGAGCGTTGGTCTTAGAGAACCAGAATTTTGTATTAGTGTATCTTATCGAGTTTGTTAGGATGCATTAGTGAGTCTGGACTTCGACCGTGTTTACTTGAAAAATGATTGCTTAACAAATTTTGTTGGAAACTATATATTTTTAACATGTGAATATTATGTGATATATTAATCTCTTAACGCGTTTGATATTATGTGATAGATGTCTACCTCTAGAACAAGTCCCATTGACTCACCTAATAATAATGAAGAGTCAAATGTAAATTGGAATGATTCGTGGACTGATTCACAAGTTCCCGAAGAGGAACCGGAAGAAGAGTCGGAACCGGAAGAAGAATCGGAACCGGAAGAAGAATCGGAACCGGATGAAGAAATAGAACCGGTGGGGGAAATAATAAAACGGTTAAGTAAAAGAAAATCCTCAACCAACCGACCAAGGTTAATTATGGTCAATGGTGTTTCCGCCAAGGAAGCAAAATATTGGGAGGATTACCAATTCTCCGATGAATCGGATTCCGACGAGAATTCCGATGATGTTATAGAAATTACCCCAACTGAATTTAAAAAGGCAAAAGAAAATAATAAGGGAAAGGGCATAAAAATAGAGAAATCTAATTCCAACCCCGATGAACTTTATATGTATCGTCAACCCCCGAAGTCCTTAAGTTGTAACAATGACCGGGAACCTCTAAACCACCAGGTTTTTCTAAACCAATGTGGATCACGACGGCTCGTATTAGGGGAACATCATATATCCCTAGAAACTTGGCAAAACGAACCAAAACTGAAGAAGAAGAAACAAGCGAGTCGGAATAAGATAGTTGTATTCGTGTGGTGTAATATATGTAATATAGTGTGCTTATGCTTTATGATATATGTAAAAATTGCTTGTATTAATAAGTATTTTTTTTATGAATCTAACTCTTGTCTATTTTACAGTATAAAAACACAAAATGGATAGACAACCCAATATTTTAAGAGACCTACCCGGAGACATGATTGATGAAATCTTGTCTAGAGTCGGTCAGAATTCTTCGGCACAACTATTTAAGGCGAGATCAGTTTGTAAGACATTCGAAGAACGTTCCAAGAATGCCTTGGTTTATAAAAGGCTTTCGTTCGAAAGATGGGGGATATCACATTGGGAAATCTATAAGTTACGATGTGTTTACTTTGACGCATATATTGCGGGGAACCCAAATGCTATTTTACGCAATGGGTTAAGAAATTATTTTGACTCAATATATCCGAATATTGGACTTCGTGATTTAGAAAAAGCGGCTAACATGCAACATAAAGAAGCATGTTATGCTTACGGATTAGTAATGTTCGCTTCTCACCAAAGTGAGAACAAGAACATCGGGCTACAACTATTAAACAAAACGTTCCCACAAGTGACGGAGTCGGTAATTGGGGTAAGAAATGAGGTTTTTAGATTGTTACGGGACTGTTGGACATTACGTAACCCTCGTCCCTTTGACGACGTTACAACACGCTTTCTTATCAACGGCCATAACGGTTATGTTCCACAAGACCAAGGATGGGAAGTAATCCTAGTAAAACCAGAATGCATGACTTGTTTCTGGACGTATGAATTACGTGTCTTTATTGCCTTTGCTGAACGACTTGTGTACTAGCTAGAATTATCTTCACAACCATCTTGTATCAAATTTATTGTGTGCTATATTTCATGCTATATGTAAAATAAGCGGTATTGTAAGTTTGTAAAATATTGTGTAAAAGTTTGAACGCGAAATATTATTATAATCAGTTTTTCATATAGAATTGTAGTAGTTGAATTGTATATTAGCTACTAAGTATGAACTTAACGGGTAGGTACTACCCGAATTTAAACTTATAAAACGCTAATATGAAGAAAAAGCTTTTATAAATGAGTTCATATTATGCTACGAAATACTATTAACTACTCTTAATATTCTGTATGACTAACTTGTTCCATTTAACTATTTTGAAGGAAATGGCACCGACTACTCGACACACCGTGAATATGAATGAAGAGGAATTCCGTACTTTTCTAGCTTCAAACATTGCCGCAGTACAGGCTGCGCTACATACCAACAATAACCTTGGATCTAGCAGTACAGGAAATCGTGTAGGATGCACCTACAAAGAATTCACTGCCTGCAAACCTTTGGAATTTGATGGAACCGAAGGACCGATCGGATTGAAACGGTGGACCGAGAAGGTTGAATCGGTGTTTGCCATAAGTAAGTGTACTGAAGAGGAAAAAGTGAAGTATGCTACGCATACCTTCACAGGTTCTGCGTTAACATGGTGGAATACCTATCTAGAGCAAGTGGGACAAGACGATGCGTACGCACTACCGTGGTCAGCATTCAAGCACTTGATGAACGAGAAGTACCGTCCCAGAACCGAGGTCAGTAAGCTCAAGACAGAACTTAGAGGGTTACGAACCCAAGGATTTGATATTACCACGTACGAAAGACGATTCACAGAATTGTGCCTATTGTGTCCGGGAGCATTCGAAGATGAGGAAGAGAAGATCGACGCGTTTGTGAAAGGATTACCGGAAAGAATCCAAGAAGATATAAGTTCACACGAGCCCGCCTCCATACAACAGGCATGTAGAATGGCTCACAAACTAGTGAACCAGATTGAAGAAAGAATTAAAGAACAGACTGCTGAAGAGGCCAATGTGAAGCAAGTCAAAAGAAAGTGGGAGGAAAACGGTGATAAGAATCACCAATACAACAACAACAGCAATTATAACTGTAACATCCCGCATTTTTCCGTTAAATTTATTTTAACACCGTTTTTTTTTTATATATATATATAATATCTTCCGTTATTTAATTATAACGACACCCGTTTACTCTAGCGTTTTTTTTTTTTAATATTCGTTTGGTTAATTCACGCACCCGCACCCGAACTAGAGGGACCATTTTTGCCAAGTGATCAAAGGTGTGACTAGGTCAACTAGTCAACACCCTTTCTCCTCCATTCATTTATTTTCATTTCATTTTCATTTTTCCTTTAACACTTTCAACTTTTCTTTCAATCTTCATCATCAAGAATCATCATCTACTTACAATCGATCAAGCTTCAATCAAAACAAATTATATATTCGTGATCCTCTCTTCATCCTCTTCGATTTGGTACCAACTTCATCACATTTGGGTAACATTTCTAACACACTAGATTTCTTTAAATTCGTGTTCTTGACTTATAAAGTTGTTAATTAGTGTCTATGGCTCATTGTGATGTCATGTATGTAATTTGTATGCTCGATTTGTTGTATTTGGTGTAACTAGTTCATTATGAAAATTGCTTGCTAAATCTTTGATTTTGGATGATTAAAAGTTGTTTAATTGTTAAAGTTCATGTATTAAATGTGTTACTAGCATCATTAGCTTCAATTTGATGTGGAGGATGATTAAGAAAACTTCAAAAACATGATTATTGATTTTAAGATGTTTGACTAGGGTTTGATAGTTCTTGACATGAATTTTTGGATGCTTGAATGTCATGGAATGTTAATTGTTAGTGTTTAGTAGTAATGTATGCTCCATTACCTTCAAAACGGCATATCATATGTGTGAATTGGTTTCCCGAAACTCAAATTGCATTTGATGAACTTGAAACCTTGAAATGAACGTTTAATGATCACTTGATGAGTTTTCGGCTATTGTAAATGATGTTGTCGTTTGATGATAAGTGCTTAGTTGTGTTCCTTGTCAAAAGAGCTTTCCAACGGTATAAGATACGTCTTCTAGTTGTTTACGGTTTGCGTTTTGTGGTTGTTTGAAGTTTTGACCAAGACTTGAACCTTGAAACTGACCAGGTGCCAGACCACGTGTTAGGTCGCGGCGCGACACCCCTGGCCGCGGCGCGGCATAGGCCGTGTCCAGCTTCTGTCCCACTTGTCCATTTTACCAAAAATATTTGGGATGTTCTAGACCTCCAATTCACTTGCAACTTGTTTTAACATGCTTATATATGAATAACTAGCATAGAAAATTTGTTCGAGACTCGACCCGAACATGTTGACTTTTTCGTTGACTTTGACCCGACCAAGTTTGACTTTTTGTCAAACTTAACCAAATACTTATGCAACCTTTCTAACATGATTATTTACTAGTATCTTGCATGAAACTTGACAATTTGATTCACATGCTAATATAATCGAGTCGTAACGAGCCATAGGACTAATTGAACATCTTTGACCGTTTGTGTTTACCGTTATTGATATAACCTATATGTTTAGGTCAAGACTAGCTTTGTCTTTGCACGCGTCTACTTGTTGAAGTACTTTATTAACTCTTGCACTCAAGGTGAGATCATAGTCCCACTTTTACTCTTTTTGAACTTATATTGGGATGAGAAAACATAAACGATTCTTTTGAACTAAGTGAACACAAGAACGGGAAAACAAACATTCCACATACGAGTTTAGAACAAAAATCCTCAATTCGATTATCATTAGTTACACTTGCCGGGTGTAAGCGAGAACTTATGTTATATGGCCATATGGGTTGACAACCCTCATCTTTGACGGTTCGCTACCGTCTACGGATGAAATATATTTTCGAGAATCAGTGTTTGTTCTAGCACTAAGTGATGGGGTATACAATGGAAGGAATGTTAAGCTTTGATAATTGGGTGCTCGTGAAACAAACTTTTGGAATGTATTACTATTATTTCATTGATGCAAATCTTGTGGTTCACTTGTACTTACTTACTTAAACCTATGATTTCACCAACGTTTTCGTTGACAGATTTCTATGTTTTTCTCAGGTCTTGCACAATATGTGAAACATGCTTCCGCTTACTATTTGATACTTGCATCCGATGTCGAGTATACATGCATTTCATGGAGCGTCTTTTGACTTTACTTTGAACCGTGTCGCCTAGATTTCAATCGTACTT
The DNA here is from genome assembly GCF_046630445.1 of Rutidosis leptorrhynchoides. NCBI lineage: Eukaryota > Viridiplantae > Streptophyta > Magnoliopsida > Asterales > Asteraceae > Rutidosis > Rutidosis leptorrhynchoides. Next base: position 258,395,392 of record NC_092339.1, read on the forward strand.
ATAACGTTGTAACTTAACTTTTGGTTGAACAATTCTTGTAAACTTTGAAACAATCTTTATTTTGAAATGAAGGCGACATATTTTGGTCAAACGTTATCTTAAAGACTTATAATCAGGTAATGGGACCCACGTAGCCGACGCCGTCACTTGACGATTTGTCGGGGTCGCTACAAGTGGTATCAGAGCCTTGGTTGTAGGGATTTAGAGTTCATTTGTGTCCACCCCGAGTCATAGGGTACATAGGTGAATCTAGACTACAACCGGCATATAGACTGAAGTAGGAATTATTTGACTAATTGTGCATTTATACTCGAACTCTTCTATCATATCTAACTCGTATTCGATCTTGATCTTACGTTGATAAATTTTGTTGATGCGCCACCTTGACTTTATGAAGTAATGTTAAATGCACATGAGAATCAGGGTAATATAATTTCCGGGATTATATTACGGTGATTCACATGGACGTTCCGACATTATGACGTAAAGAATTTAAGGCGAGTCAAGGAAAAATTTCCTCTCTATGCTATTTCCATACTCCGGTTAGTATTGTTGAAAATACTAACCAACGATATTCTTGTCTCATGAAGGAACAATGGCTCACCAAGGTCAACACAATACTCCTCTCGAAACTCTGGAACAAGCTCTTCAACGAATGATAACCACCGCCGTGGGTACGGCCGTGGCCGATCACTTTTCTAACAACAACAATCATGGAGCCGGTAATTCAATCGAGGGTTGCTCCTACAAGAACTTCATGAAGTACAATCCTCCCACTTTCGATGGAACCGGAGGACCGGTTACTCTCACCCGATGGTTTGAATAAATGGAGACCGTTTTTAACACAAGCGGTTGTCGAGACCAAGATAAGGTCAAGTTTTCCACCCTCACCTTCACCGGCATTGCTCTCTCGTGGTGGAACACGTATGTACAATTGGTGGGGAGCGATGAAGCCCACACACTCTCTTGGACCGAATTAAGAGAAAGAATGATCACCGAATACTTTCCGCGCGACGAGACTCGAAGGCTCGAACAGGGTCTAAGGAATTTAAAAACAGTCGGAAATGACCTCGAAGCTTATAATCAACGGTTTACCGAACTAGTCTCGATGTGTCCAAATCTCATGACTCCTGAATCCCTAAGAGTCGAACTTTACATGGATGGCCTCCCTAAGAGCATTCAACACAAGGTAATGACATCTCAACCCACTAACCTACAAGAGGCTTTAACAATGGCCCGCCAAGCCTTAGAAACGGTGAATGAAATGGAAGCACCGGCACCAATGGTCGAGAACCACCCGAGTAACAATAAAAGAACATGGGAAGCCTCTCAATCAAGCAACCACAACAATAACAACAACCCCGCCAAGAAGCCTTTCGCCTCCAACGACAAGAAAGGCTATACCGGAAAACTACCTTTTTGTAACGAATGCCACAAGCATCACTTTGAAGGATGTGGCAGGTTTCACCACCGGCGCCAAGGACCCGTCGCTCGAAGGATGCCCAACGCACACAGAACGGGTGCTTGCTTCGAATGTGGCCAACTAGGTCATTTTAGGAATGTGTGCCCAAATAAGAAAATCAACCCCAACGCACGCCGTTGAACCTTCAACATCGACACCTAGGATGCCCGGAACGACGATGGACTAGTAACGGGTACGTTTCTTCACAACAAAATGTATACTTCATACTTATTCGATTTCATTACCGTTAGACGTTTTATAACCAAGTCTTTGACTCGTGCTCTTTGCAATCCACGTTTTCCCTAGACACTACTTAGGCAATTTAAGCGACCAACGGAAAATATTGTGTGCCTATAAATATTATCGGAGGATATACGTTAAGAAATTTAACTCGACACCAATAGAACTAAGGAACTCAAAACCTATTCATTAAGGAGAAATTGTTGCCCTACATTTATGTATAGATTATTGTGAACTAAGAAATTTTCGGTTGTAAACCGATACCCTCTCCCTCGCATCCATGACCTCATGATTATTTGCACGAATCCCGTATATTCCAAATCGACCTCCGTTCCGGTTATCACCAATTGGGGGTTAAGGGAGACGATGTCTCCTAAGCCACTTTCCGAACTCGCTACGTTAGTTGTAAATCTCTCTTAGTACCGTTTGATTTATTTAGGGCTCGCCCGTATCCATAAACCTCTTGAACCGCGTATGCAAATTCATATAGACTAATCTGTATTTATAGATGACATCTTAACTTATTCAAGTAAAGAAGGAAAACGAACAACATCACCATCTTAAGCTCGAACTTTTGAGAAAAGAGCAGCTTTATACCAAATTCTCCGAGTGAGAATTTCTGTTGAACGAAGTCCAATTTTCTAGACCATGATGTTAAAGGTCAAGGCATTACAATCAATCTCGAAATCAAGCCACATGTAATCAGGAAACTCTCCCAACTCAGACTTGTATTCGTAAAATCTTAAATCTCGTCTATTTTTACCGAAGATTCATTTCTGACTTTTCTCGTGTTACACGACTTTTAAACTCGTTAACTCACTAAGGAAAACTTTAAACCTCTTCATGTCTGAGCCTTGAACGTGATTCTTCACACCAACCTTCCTAGCTAAATTCGTATAGCACTAGATGGAACTCAAACATGGAAATATTTCTACTTGAACGCCGAAAGGCATACTCTCTCGTCTCAAAAAAAAAAAAAAAAAAAAAAAAGAAAAAAAAGAAAAACATAACTAAAATTCGTTATTTTACACGAAGAATTCGAATACTAAATTGTGGATCCGATCAAACTTCTCGTCATCACGTACCACACTACATACCTCTGTTATTTCACCGTCACCGTCTGATATTACTGGAATTTAAGATAACACACAACCCAACGATACTTCACTCTTCTTTGATTTAACGTCCTTGTGTTTCTGATAATCGGCCAACCACTATTCAACCCCGAACTATACAACTACGTGTACTATCTCGTTTCTCTTTCAAACCTCAACTTTTGACAACTGGAGGCACGATATGGCAACCTCGATGTGTAAACTCACTCTACTCTAAGTTCTCATTTCACTCCTATCTTTATCGCTCGCACTTCCGTATAAGAAAACTTCTTGTAACATTTCCTAATGGATAGAGAAACTCTTCATATTACATTAGTATTCGCCACGAGGGTGAATAGTCCTAACGAACATTTTTCGAACCCTAACTGACTTGTTCAAACATATCTTGAGAGATTCTATTCCAACACGGTGTATCTTTGTCAATTATCCCGTATCGAAATACTCGTTTCACTTCTAGTTTTACAAGAAACCTTGGAGACCCGCTTAGACATGAGTACCGCGTACCACCCACAAACCGACGAACCAAGCAAACGAACGATTTACGTCTTGGAAAGACATGTCACAAACTCGTATTGTCACCTTTAGTAGTTCTTCTTACAACGACAGCTATCATTCGTATATTAACGCAACACTTCCGAAACCCTATATGACCGCAGATGTCATACCCCTGTTCATTTAACCAAAACATGTGGCAAGCAAATCACCGAATCTGAACTCCATCAAGAAACAACAATTGAGATCATTCAAGTCCGAGAAGGGCTCGAGACAACCCATAGTCACCAAAAGAGTTATACCAAACTTAGATGAAAACCTCTCAAAAATCCCTATGTGTAACAGTGTAATATTGAGAACCTGCACCTTGGAAAGGTGTGATCCGCTTCGGGAATCAGGGAAAGTTAAAACCCGCGACACGTTGACCCTTTTGAAACCTTGGGGCGTATTGGAACCGCTTCCTACCGTTTAGAACTTCCGACTCAATTAAGTTTCCGTTTACCTTACATTTCGTGTAACAAACTTAGAAACGTGTCCTGCGGAACAGGAACGTGCAATCCTGTTAGATACCTCAACTATCGACGACAAACTTCTCTTCATAGGAAACCGGTTGAACTTGTGGGTCGTGAAACCAAACCTTGATACTACGTAACACCCCCACTATTCGGGTTCGTGGAATACCCAAGACAGCACCTTCACTCAGTCGTAGAGTTACAACACTAGGTCTCGAGTAAGAGACATCGGCTATTACTTCCAACTAAATTTCGGGACGAAATTTCTTCTGAGGTGTGGATAATGTAACATCCCGCGTTTTTCCGTTAAATTTATTTTAACACCGTTTTTTTTTTATATATATATAATATCTTCCGTTATTTAATTATAACGACACCCGTTTACTCTAGCGTTTTTTTTTTTAATATTCGTTTGGTTAATTCACGCACCCGCACCCGAACTAGAGGGACCATTTTTGCCAAGTGATCAAAGGTGTGACTAGGTCAACTAGTCAACACCCTTTCTCCTCCATTCATTTATTTTCATTTCATTTTCATTTTTCCTTTAACACTTTCAACTTTTCTTTCAAACTTCATCATCAAGAATCATCATCTACTTACAATCGATCAAGCTTCAATCAAAACAAATTATATATTCGTGATCCTCTCTTCATCCTCTTCGATTTGGTACCAACTTCATCACATTTGGGTAACATTTCTAAAACACTAGATTTCTTTAAATTCGTGTTCTTGACTTATAAAGTTGTTAATTAGTGTCTATGGCTCATTGTGATGTCGTGTATGTAATTTGTATGCTCGATTTGTTGTATTTGGTGTAACTAGTTCATTATGAAAATTGCTTGCTAAATCTTTGATTTTGGATGATTAAAAGTTGTTTAATTGTTAAAGTTCATGTATTAAATGTGTTACTAGCATCATTAGCTTCAATTTGATGTGGAGGATGATTAAGAAAACTTCAAAAACATGATTATTGATTTTAAGATGTTTGACTAGGGTTTGATAGTTCTTGACATGAATTTTTGGATGCTTGAATGTCATGAAATGTTAATTGTTAGTGTTTAGTAGTAATGTATGCTCCATTACCTTCAAAACGGCATATCATATGTGTGAATTGGTTTCCCGAAACTCAAATTGCATTTGATGAACTTGAAACCTTGAAATGAACGTTTAATGATCACTTGATGAGTTTTCGGCTATTGTAAATGATGTTGTCGTTTGATGATAAGTGCTTAGTTGTGTTCCTTGTCAAAAGAGCTTTCCAACGGTATAAGATACGTCTTCTAGTTGTTTACGGTTTGCGTTTTGTGGTTGTTTGAAGTTTTGACCAAGACTTGAACCTTGAAACTGACCAGGTGCCAGACCACGTGTTAGGTCGCGGCGCGACACCCCTGGCCGCGGCGCGGCATAGGCCGTGTCCAGCTTCTGTCCCACTTGTCCATTTTACCAAAAATGTTTGGGATGTTCTAGACCTCCAATTCACTTGCAACTTGTTTTAACATGCTTATATATGAATAACTAGCATAGAAAATTTGTTCGAGACTCGACCCGAACATGTTGACTTTTTCGTTGACTTTGACCCGACCAAGTTTGACTTTTTGTCATACTTAACCAAATACTTATGCAACCTTTCTAACATGATTATTTACTAGTATCTTGCATGAAACTTTACAATTTGATTCACATGCTAATATAATCGAGTCGTAACGAGCCATAGGACTAATTGAACATCTTTGACCGTTTGTGTTTACCGTTATTGATATAACCTATATGTTTAGGTCAAGACTAGCTTTGTCTTTGCACGCGTCTACTTGTTGAAGTACTTTATTAACTCTTGCACTCAAGGTGAGATCATAGTCCCACTTTTACTCTTTTTGAACTTATATTGGGATGAGAAAACATAAACGATTCTTTTGAACTAAGTGAACACAAGAACGGGAAAACAAACATTCTACATACGAGTTTAGAACAAAAATCCTCAATTCGATTATCATTAGTTACACTTGCCGGGTGTAAGCGAGAACTTATGTTATATGGCCATATGGGTTGACAACCCTCATCTTTGACGGTTCGCTACCGTCTACGGATGAAATATATTTTCGAGAATCAGTGTTTGTTCTAGCACTAAGTGATGGGGTATACAATGGAAGGAATGTTAAGCTTTGATAATTGGGTGCTCGTGAAACAAACTTTTGGAATGTATTACTATTATTTCATTGATGCAAATCTTGTGGTTCACTTGTACTTACTTACTTAAACCTATGATTTCACCAACGTTTTCGTTGACAGATTTCTATGTTTTTCTCAGGTCTTGCACAATATGTGAAACATGCTTCCGCTTACTATTTGATACTTGCATCCGATGTCGAGTATACATGCATTTCATGGAGCGTCTTTTGACTTTACTTTGAACCGTGTCGCCTAGAAATGCATGTATACTCGACATCGGATGCAAGTATCAAATAGTAAGCGGAAGCATGTTTCACATATTGTGCAAGACCTGAGAAAAACATAGAAATCTGTCAACGAAAACATTGGTGAAATCATAGGTTTAAGTAAGTAAGTACAAGTGAACCACAAGATTTGCATCAATGAAATAATAGTAATACATTCCAAAAGTTTGTTTCACGAGCACCCAATTATCAAAGCTTAACATTCCTTCCATTGTATACCCCATCACTTAGTGCTAGAACAAACACTGATTCTCGAAAATATATTTCATCCGTAGACGGTAGCGAACCGTCAAAGATGAGGGTTGTCAACCCATATGGCCATATAACATAAGTTCTCGCTTACACCCGGCAAGTGTAACTAATGATAATTGAATTGAGGATTTTTGTTCTAAACTCGTATGTAGAATGTTTGTTTTCCCGTTCTTGTGTTCACTTAGTTCAAAAGAATCGTTTATGTTTTCTCATCCCAATATAAGTTCAAAAAGAGTAAAAGTGGGACTATGATCTCACCTTGAGTGCAAGAGTTAATAAAGTACTTCAACAAGTAGACGCGTGCAAAGACAAAGCTAGTCTTGACCTAAACATATAGGTTATATCAATAACGGTAAACACAAACGGTCAAAGATGTTCAATTAGTCCTATGGCTCGTTACGACTCGATTATATTAGCATGTGAATCAAATTGTCAAGTTTCATGCAAGATACTAGTAAATAATCATGTTAGAAAGGTTGCATAAGTATTTGGTTAAGTTTGACAAAAAGTCAAACTTGGTCGGGTCAAAGTCAACGAAAAAGTCAACATGTTCGGGTCGAGTCTCGAACAAATTTTCTATGCTAGTTATTCATATATAAGCATGTTAAAACAAGTTGCAAGTGAATTGGAGGTCTAGAACATCCCAAACATTTTTGGTAAAATGGACAAGTGGGACAGAAGCTGGACACGGCCTATGCCGCGCCGCGGCCAGGGGTGTCGCGCCGCGACCTAACACGTGGTCTGGCACCTGGTCAGTTTCAAGGTTCAAGTCTTGGTCAAAACTTCAAACAACCACAAAACGCAAACCGTAAACAACTAGAAGACGTATCTTATACCGTTGGAAAGCTCTTTTGACAAGGAACACAACTAAGCACTTATCATCAAACGACAACATCATTTACAATAGCCGAAAACTCATCAAGTGATCATTAAACGTTCATTTCAAGGTTTCAAGTTCATCAAATGCAATTTGAGTTTCGGGAAACCAATTCACACATATGATATGCCGTTTTGAAGGTAATGGAGCATACATTACTACTAAACACTAACAATTAACATTCCATGACATTCAAGCATCCAAAAATTCATGTCAAGAACTATCAAACCCTAGTCAAACATCTTAAAATCAATAATCATGTTTTTGAAGTTTTCTTAATCATCCTCCACATCAAATTGAAGCTAATGATGCTAGTAACACATTTAATACATGAACTTTAACAATTAAACAACTTTTAATCATCCAAAATCAAAGATTTAGCAAGCAATTTTCATAATGAACTAGTTACACCAAATACAACAAATCGAGCATACAAATTACATACACGACATCACAATGAGCCATAGACACTAATTAACAACTTTATAAGTCAAGAACACGAATTTAAAGAAATCTAGTGTTTTAGAAATGTTACCCAAATGTGATGAAGTTGGTACCAAATCGAAGAGGATGAAGAGAGGATCACGAATATATAATTTGTTTTGATTGAAGCTTGATCGATTGTAAGTAGATGATGATTCTTGATGATGAAGATTGAAAGAAAAGTTGAAAGTGTTAAAGGAAAAATGAAAATGAAATGAAAATAAATGAATGGAGGAGAAAGGGTGTTGACTAGTTGACCTAGTCACACCTTTGATCACTTGGCAAAAATGGTCCCTCTAGTTCGGGTGCGGGTGCGTGAATTAACCAAACGAATATTAAAAAAAAAACGCTAGAGTAAACGGGTGTCGTTATAATTAAATAACGGAAGATATTATATATATATAAAAAAAAAACGGTGTTAAAATAAATTTAACGGAAAAACGCGGGATGTTACAATAACAATAATCGCAACAACTATCCTAACAATCGCAACATCAATCGTAACTACAACAAACGGCCCAACAACAACAACAACAACAACAACAACAACAACAACAACAACAACAACAACAACAACAACAACAACAACAACAACAACAGCAACCACAATAATCATCTTAACAACAATAATAACCGCAACAACAACAACAATCAGAAGCAGCTATGCCAAAGGTGTGAAAAGTATCACTCGGGGTTCTGCACCAAATTTTGCAACAAGTGTAAAAGAAATGGTCATAGCGCGGCGAAGTGTGATGTCTACGGACCAGGGGTTAACAGAACGAAAGGAACAAATGGTGTCGGAACGAGTAATGGCGGAGCAAGTAGTGTCGGAGCAAGTTATGCCAATGTAGTTTGTTATAAATGTGGAAAACCGGGCCACATTATTAGAAATTGCCCGAACCAGGAGAACACGAATGGACAAGGCCGCGGAAGAGTTTTCAATATTAATGCGGCAGAGGCACAGGAAGACCCGGAGCTTGTTACGGGTACGTTTCTTATTGACAATAAATCTGCTTACGTTTTATTTGATTCGGGTGCGGATAGAAGCTATATGAGTAGAGATTTTTGTGCTAAATTAAGTTGTCCATTGACGCCTTTGGATAGTAAATTTTTACTCGAATTAGCAAATGGTAAATTAATTTCAGCAGATAATATATGTCGGAATCGAGAAATTAAACTGGTTAGCGAAACATTTAAGATTGATTTGATACCAGTAGAGTTAGGGAGTTTTGATGTGATAATCGGTATGGACTGGTTGAAAGAAGTGAAAGCAGAGATTGTTTGTTACAAAAATGCAATTCGCATTATACGAGAAAAAGGAAAACCCTTAATGGTGTACGGAAAAAAGGGCAACACGAAGCTACATCTTATTAGTAATTTGAAGGCACAAAAACTAATAAGAAAAGGTTGCTATGCTGTTCTAGCACACGTCGAGAAAGTACAAACTGAAGAAAAGAGCATCAATGATGTTCCCATTGCAAAAGAATTTCCCGATGTATTTCCGAAAGAATTACCGGGATTACCCTCACATCGATCCGTTGAATTTCAAATAGATCTTGTACCAGGAGCTGCACCAATAGCTCGTGCTCCTTACAGACTCGCACCCAGCGAGATGAAAGAACTACAAAGCCAATTACAAGAACTTTTAGAGCGTGGTTTCATTCGACCAAGCACATCACCGTGGGGAGCTCCTGTTTTGTTTGTCAAGAAGAAAGATGGTACATTCAGGTTGTGTATCGACTACCGAGAGTTGAACAAACTTACCATCAAGAACCGCTACCCACTACCGAGAATCGATGACTTATTTGATCAACTACAAGGCTCGTCTGTTTATTTAAAGATTGACTTACGTTCCGGGTATCATCAAATGCGGGTGAAAGAAGATGATATTCCAAAGACTGCTTTCAGAACACGTTACGGTCATTACGAGTTTATGGTCATGCCGTTTGGTTTAACTAATGCACCAGCTATGTTCATGGACCTTATGAACCGAGTGTGTGGACCATACCTTGACAAGTTTGTCATTGTTTTCATTGATGACATACTTATTTACTCAAAGAATGACCAAGAACACGGTGAACATTTGAGAAAGGTGTTAGAAGTATTGAGAAAGGAAGAATTGTACGCTAAGTTTTCAAAGTGTGCATTTTGGTTGGAAGAAGTTCAATTCCTCGGTCACATAGAGAACAAAGAAGGTATTAAGGTGGATCCGGCAAAGATAGAAACTGTTGAAAAGTGGGAAATCCCGAAAACTCCGAAACACATACGCCAGTTTTTAGGACTAGCTGGTTACTACAGAAGGTTCATCCAAGACTTTTCCAGAATAGCAAAACCCTTGACTGCATTAACGCATAAAGGAAAGAAATTTGAATGGAATGATGAACAAGAGAAAGCGTTTCAGTTATTGAAGAAAAAGCTAACTACAGCACCTATATTGTCATTCCCTGAAGGGAATGATGATTTTGTGATTTATTGTGATGCATCAAAGCAAGGTCTCGGTTGTGTATTAATGCAACGAACGAAGGTGATTGCTTATGCGTCTAGACAATTGAAGATCCACGAACAAAATTATACGACGCATGATTTGGAATTAGGCGCGGTTGTTTTTGCATTAAAGACTTGGAGGCACTACTTATATGGGGTCAAAAGTATTATATATACCGACCACAAAAGTCTTCAACACATATTTAATCAGAAACAACTGAATATGAGGCAGCGTAGGTGGATTGAATTATTGAATGATTACGACTTTGAGATTCGTTACCACCCGGGGAAGGCAAATGTGGTAGCCGATGCCTTGAGCAGGAAGGACAGAGAACCCATTCGAGTAAAATCTATGAATATAATGATTCATAATAACATTACTACTCAAATAAAGGAGGCGCAACAAGGAGTTTTAAAAGAGGGAAATTTAAAGGATGAAATACCCAAAGGATCGGAGAAGCATCTTAATATTCGGGAAGACGGAACCCGGTATAGGGCTGAAAGGATTTGGGTACCAAAATTTGGAGATATGAGAGAAATGGTACTTAGAGAAGCTCATAAAACCAGATACTCAATACATCCTGGAACGGGGAAGATGTACAAGGATCTCAAGAAACATTTTTGGTGGCCGGGTATGAAAGCCGATGTTGCTAAATACGTAGGAGAATGTTTGACGTGTTCTAAGGTCAAAGCTGAGCATCAGAAACCATCAGGTCTACTTCAACAACCCGAAATCCCGGCATGGAAATGGGAAAACATTACCATGGATTTCATCACTAAATTGCCAAGGACTGCAAGTGGTTTTGATACTATTTGGGTAATAGTTGATCGTCTCACCAAATCAGCACACTTCCTACCAATAAGAGAAGATGACAAGATGGAGAAGTTAGCACGACTGTATTTGAAGGAAGTCGTCTCTAGACATGGAATACCAATCTCTATTATCTCTGATAGGGATGGCAGATTTATTTCAAGATTCTGGTAGACATTACAGCAAGCATTAGGAACTCGTCTAGACATGAGTACTGCCTATCATCCACAAACTGATGGGCAGAGCGAAAGGACGATACAAACGCTTGAAGACATGCTACGAGCATGTGTTATTGATTTCGGAAACAGTTGGGATCGACATCTACCGTTAGCAGAATTTTCCTACAACAACAGCTACCATTCAAGCATTGAGATGGCGCCGTTTGAAGCACTTTATGGTAGAAAGTGCAGGTCTCCGATTTGTTGGAGTGAAGTGGGGGATATACAGATTACGGGTCCGGAAATTATACAAGAAACTACCGAGAAGATCATCCAAATTCAACAACGCCCAAAGTCGACAAAAGAGCTACGCTGACATTAAAAGAAAAGATATAGAATTTGAAATTGGAGAGATGGTCATGCTTAAAGTTGCACCTTGGAAAGGCGTTGTTCGATTTGGTAAACGAGGGAAATTAAATCCAAGGTATATTGGATCATTCAAGATTATTGATCGTGTCAGACCAGTAGCTTACCGACTAGAGTTACCTCAACAACTCGCGGCTGTACATAACACTTTCCACGTCTCGAATTTGAAGAAATGTTTTGCTAAAGAAGATCTCACTATTCCGTTAGATGAAATCCAAATCAACGAAAAACTTCAATTCATCGAAGAACCCGTCGAAATAATGGATCGTGAGGTTAAAAGACTTAAGAAAAACCAGATACCAATTGTTAAGGTTCGATGGAATGCTCGTAGAGGACCCGAGTTCACCTGGGAGCGTGAAGATCAGATGAAGAAGAAATACCCGCATCTATTTCCAGAAGATTCGTCAACACCTTAAAATTTCGGGACGAAATTTATTTAACGGGTAGGTACTGTAGTGACCCGAACTTTTCCATGTTTATATATATTAATTGAGATTGATATTTACATGATTAAATGTTTCCAACATGTTAAGCAATCAAACTTGTTAAGACTTGATTAATTGAAATATGTTTCATATAGACAATTGACCACCCAAGTTGACCGGTGATTCACGAACGTTAAAACTTGTAAAAACTATATGATGACATATATATGGATATATATATAGTTAACATGATACTATGATAAGTAAATATATCATTAAGTATATTAACAATGAACTACATATGTAAAAACAAGACTACTAACTTAATGATTTTTAAACGAGACATATATGTAACGATTATCGTTGTAAAGACATTTAATGTATATATATCATATTAAGAGATATTCATACATGATAATATCATGATAATATAATAATTTAAAATCTCATTTGATATTATAAACATTGGGTTAACAACATTTAACAAGATCGTTAACCTAAAGGTTTCAAAACAACACTTACATGTAACGACTAACGATGACTTAACGACTCAGTTAAAATGTATATACATGTAGTGTTTTAATATGTATTTATACACTTTTGAAAGACTTCAATACACTTATCAAAATACTTCTACTTAACAAAAATGCTTACAATTACATCCTCGTTCAGTTTCATCAACAATTCTACTCGTATGCACCCGTATTCGTACTCGTACAATACACAGCTTTTAGATGTATGTACTATTGGTATATACACTCCAATAATCAGCTCTTAGCAGCACATGTGAGTCACCTAACACATGTGGGAACCATCATTTAGCAACTAGCATGAAATATCTCATAAAATTACAAAAATATGAGTAATCATTCATGACTTATTTACATGAAAACAAAATTACATATCCTTTATATCTAATCCATACACCAACGACCAAAAACACCTACAAACACTTTCATTCTTCAATTTTGTTCATCTAATTGATCTCTCTCAAGTTCTATCTTCAAGTTCTAAGTGTTCTTCATAAATTCCAAAAGTTCTAGTTTCATAAAATCAAGAATACTTTCAAGTTTGCTAGCTCACTTCCAATCTTGTAAGGTGATCATCCAACCTCAAAAAATCTTTGTTTCTTACAGTAGGTTATCATTCTAATACAAGGTAATAATCATATTCAAACTTTGGTTCAATTTCTATAACTATAACAATCTTATTTCAAGTGATGATCTTACTTGAACTTATTTTCGTGTCATGATTCTGCTTCAAGAACTTCGAGCCATCCAAGGATCCATTGAAGCTAGATCCATTTTTATCTTTTCCAGTAGGTTTATCCAAGGAACTTAAGGTAGTAATGATGTTTATAACATCATTCGATTCATACATATAAAGCTATCTTATTCGAAGGTTTAAACTTGTAATCACTAGAACATAGTTTAGTTAATTCTAAACTTGTTCGCAAACAAAAGTTAATCCTTCTAACTTGACTTTTAAAATCAACTAAACACATGTTCTATATCTATATGATATGCTAACTTAATGATTTAAAACCTGGAAACACGAAAAACACCGTAAAACCGGATTTACGCCGTCGTAGTAACACCGCGGGCTGTTTTGGGTTAGTTAATTAAAAACTATGATAAACTTTGATTTAAAAGTTGTTATCCTGGAAAAATGATTTTTATTATGAACATGAAACTATATCCAAAAATTATGGTTAAACTCAAAGTGGAAGTATGTTTTCTAAAATGGTCATCTAGACGTCGTTCTTTCGACTGAAATGACTACCTTTACAAAAACGACTTGTAACTTATTTTTCCGACTATAAACCTATACTTTTTCTGGTTAGATTCATAAAATAGAATTCAATATGAAACCATAGCAATTTGATTCACTCAAAACGGATTTAAAATGAAGAAGTTATGGGTAAAACAAGATTGGATAATTTTTCTCATTTTAACTACGTGAAAATTGGTAACAAATCTATTCCAACCATAACTTAATCAACTTGTATTGTATATTATGTAATCTTGAGATACCATAGACACGTATACAATGTTTCGACCTATCATGTCGACACATCTATATATATTTCGGAACAACCATAGACACTCTATATGTGAATGTTGGAGTTAGCTATACAGGGTTGAGGTTGATTCCAAAATATATATAGTTTGAGTTGTGATCAATACTGAGATACGTATACACTGGGTCGTGGATTGATTCAAGATAATATTTATCGATTTATTTCTGTACATCTAACTGTGGACAACTAGTTGTAGGTTACTAATGAGGACAGCTGACTTAATAAACTTAAAACATCAAAATATATTAAAAGTGTTGTAAATATATTTTGAACATAATTTGATATATATGTATATATTGTTATAGGTTCATGAATCAACCAGTGGCCAAGTCTTACTTCCCGACGAAGTAAAAATCTGTGAAAGTGAGTTATAGTCCCACTTTTAAAATCTAATATTTTTGGGATGAGAATACATGCAGGTTTTATAAATGATTTACAAAATAGACACAAGTACGTGAAACTACATTCTATGGTTGAATTATCAAAATCGAATATGCCCCTTTTTATTAAGTCTGGTAATCTAAGAATTAGGGAACAGACACCCTAATTGACGCGAATCCTAAAGATAGATCTATTGGGCCTAACAAACCCCATCTAAAGTACCGGATGCTTTAGTACTTCGAAATTTATATCATATCCGAAGGGTGTCCCGGAATGATGGGGATATTCTTATATATGCATCTTGTTAATGTCGGTTACCAGGTGTTCACTATATGAATGATTTTTATCTCTATGTATGGGATGTGTATTGAAATATGAAATCTTGTGGTCTATTGTTACGATTTGATATATATAGGTTAAACCTATAACTCACTAACATTTTTGTTGACGTTTAAAGCATGTTTATTTTCAGGTGAATACTAAGAGCTTCCACTGTTGCATACTTAAATAAGGACGAGATTTGGAGTCCATGCTTGTATGATATTGTGTAAAAACTGCATTTAAGAAACTTATTTTGTTGTAACATATTTGTATTGTAAACCATTATGTAATGGTCGTGTGTAAACAGGATATTTTAGATTATCATTATTTGATAATCTACGTAAAGTTTTTTAAACCTTTATTAATGAAATAAAGGTTATGGTTTGTTTTAAAATGAATGCAGTCTTTGAAAAACGTCTCATATAGAGGTCAAAACCTCGCAACGAAATCAATTAATATGGAACGTTTTTAATCAATAAGAACGGGATATTTCAGATTGTAGTTAACGCTGGTTAAGTTGCGGCCGAAGGACGTACATTATTGCATATTTGTAATATGAATTAACCGAGTAGTTAAGATTCACACACAATAGCTTAGCACGGAAAGATAATATATATATATATATATATATATATATATATATATATATATATATATAATTTCTTCAGAGGGAATAAGTTAATTCTTATGGAACGTTTTTAATCAATAAGAACGGGATATTTCAGATTGTAGTTAACGCTGGTTAAGTTGCGGCCGAAGGACGTACATTATTGCATATTTGTAATATGAATTAACCGAGTAGTTAAGATTCACACACAATAGCTTAGCACGGAAAGATAATATATATATATATATATATATATATATATATATATATATATACATATAATTTCTTCAGAGGGAATGAGTTAATTCTTCATAACTCGTTGATACAATATACACGTTATTGATTCGTAATGATGTCCACCGTGATTCTTGAACTGACGGAGTTTGTGATGTTATCAGTGTTGTTGATTCGGATGTTGACTGTACTGACGATGCTGGTAACGCTGATGGTACTGTTGATGCTGTTGGTAAAGCAAGTTTAGCTTGTTAATCACACACCATTTTTGTCAGGGTTTCTACTCTTCCTTCTATCATTTTGGTTCGCTTAACTGATTTATGGTTAGGGCTAGATTAGATAATCTCTAAGACTTAAGAGATTACATAATCACCGCGGAATGTTTCTCCAATGAAGTTATGAATTAATACTTCGTCAGTTATTGTTGTTGGTACTCCTTGGTATCTATGGTGCGTATGACGTTGATGTTCGTGGGACAGATTGTGAAGTTGAGGTTTACGACGCGGTTGTGGTTGGAGGTGGTAATGGTACTATTGGCATTGATGATGGTGGTACTGGTTATGCTGCTGATGCTGCTGCTGGTGTTTGTAATCTCTGCACCATATTCTCCAAAGCCACTACCCGAGCGCGAAGCTCGTTGACTTCTTCTATTACACCGGGGTGATTATCGGTTCGGACGAACGGATAAATAAAATCTAAAATTTGATGTAATATATAATCGTGACGAGATACTCTGGAAATGAGCGAGAAAATGGTGTTTCGGACAGGTTCGCCGGTAAGTGCTTCAGGTTCTTCGTCAAGAGGGCAATGTGGTGGATGGAAGGGATCACCTTCTTCTTGTCTCCAATGATTGAGGAGGCTACGAACCCATCCCCAATTCATCCAGAATAGGTGATGACTGATTGGTTGATCTATTTCGGTCACACTGCTTTCGGGAATGGGATTCCATTTCAGAATCTGAGTGACTTGAACTGATGACGAATTCCATTTCGTACGATTGGATAAAGGATTTTTTTTTTCCGATATGAAATGATTTTGGCTAACGGATGGTATTCTAATTACATGGAATATATATATATATATATATAGATCAAAAGATTTCGTAGATTACGGAGGACTTTGCGGGATATGTCAGGCAAAGTTTAAAGTAACAGATACGATATGATATGATTTAGCAGATATGCTAAGATATGAATTTTTGTCTATACACTATTCATGCAATCAATGCAGCAAGACGTGTCTTAGACTAAAAATGATAAGCATGTAATTTCCTGAGGATGATAAGTAGTTAATTTTCGACACAAAATGATAAGCAAAACTTTTGACATGCAGACACGGTCGAAGTCCAGGCTCACTAATGCATCATATCGACTTATCAGTTAGACACACTAATGCAGACCTGGTTCGCTAAGACCACCGCTCTGATACCAACTGAAAGGACCCGTTCATATACATTATAAACGATTCACAATAGTTGATTACATTGCGAGGTATTTGACCTCTATATGATACATTTTACAAACATTGCTTTCGTTTTTAAAAGACAAACTTTCTTTACAACGAAAATTGACAGGCATGTATACCATTTCATAATATCCAGTATCCAACTATAAATTGATTTAATAATAATCTTTGATGAACTCAATGACTCGAATGCAACGTTCTTCAAAATATGCTATGAAAGACTCCAAGTAATATCTTTAAAATGAGCAAATGCACAGCGGATTTCTTTAACACCTAAGAATAAACATGCTTTAAAGTGTCAACCAAAAGGTTGGTGAGTTCATTAGTTTATCATAATCATTTATTTCCATCATTTTAATCGACCACAAGAATTTCATTTCCAGTTCTCATAAATATACATCCCATGCATAGAGACAAAAATAATCATTCATATGGTGAACACCTGGTAACCAACATTAACTAGATACATATAAGAATATCCCCTATCATTCCGGGATCCTCCTTCGGACATGATATAAATTTCGAAGTACTAAAGCATCCGGTACTTTGGATGGGGTTTGTTAGGCCAAATAGATCTATCTTTAGGATTCGCGTCAATTAGGGTGTCTGTTCCCTAATTCTTAGATTACCAGACTTTAATAAAAAGGGGCATATTCGATTTTGATAATTCAACCATAGAATGTAGTTTCAATTACTTGTGTCTATTTCGTCAAACATTTATAAAAATTGCGCATGTATTCTCAGCCCAAAAATATAAAGGGTAAAAAGGCAAATGAAACTCACCATACTGTATTTCGTAGTAAAAATACATATAACGTCATTGAACAAGTGCAAGGTTGGCCTCGGATTCACGAACCTAAATTAATTATATATATTTATGTGTTGGTCAATATTTGTTTAACAAATTAGGTTAAGTCATAGTGTACCACAATCCTAATGCTCGAGACTAATATGCAAAAGTCAACAAAAGTAAATTTGACTCAAAATAATTTCCAAAAATCTATACATGATTAATATATAGTTTAAATATCGTCATTTTATATTTTTAAATATTTTTAAAAGATTTATTAGAGTAAATAATATAATTTATTTATTAATAAATAAAATTTTATATTAAATTTATATAATAAAATATACTTTTATATATATCAAGTAATAAAATTTATAGGGTTCATTTAATATCATAAAGATAATATGATAAGTATTATTAAAGTAAGTTATTACACGTAGTAAAATATGTTTGTATCACATATTTATTTGATAAAATAATATCTATAATGATAGTAAGTAAAAGTTGTATTATTTTGTAATAATAATAATTATTAAAAAAATATCAATATTTATAATTACTAAGATGACATTATGATAAAACGATAATTCTAATTATGATAACTTTAATATTTACGATAATTTTTAATATTATCTTTAAAATAATAATTCTATTTAAAATAATAATAATAATGATATTTTATAGTAACAATGACATTTATATTAAAATGATAATTTTTGTTAAAATGATAGTTTTAATACTAACGATACTTTTAATAATAATAGTAATGTTAAAAATAATAAGAACGATAATTTTATCTAAATCAATATCTTATAATATTTTAATTTCATCATGATACTCTTACTCATTATTTCCTAATCGTTTCGTTTAATAGCTTTTAATCGTCTTTTATATCGTGTTCATAATAATGATAATAATAGTAATCAAAATAATTAGGTGTTACAAATATTTGTTTTAATTACACTAATATTAATAATGATAGTTACTATAACATTATTAACGATAATACTAATAATTATCTTAATGATAATATAGTAATAATAATAATAACAATAACAATAACCATTTTTAAATAATGATATACATATTAATAATGATAATAATAATAATAATAATAATAATAATAATAATAATAATAATAATAATAATAATAATAATAATAATAATAATAATAATAATAATTGGATAATAATAATAATAATAATACTAATTATAACTTTAACGATAATAACGATAGTAATAATAAAAAAATAACAATTTTTAATGATAAATCCCTTTTATTGATAAAGATAATAATAATGATAATAATAAGATAAAACTAGAACGACGATAAAAACGACGATAATAATAATCATTTTTAATAAAAATATCGAAAATTCAATTGATTATAACTTCTAATCCGTTCATCGAAACCATTCGATATCTAAAGGAAAAGTTCTTAATTTTTCGCTAGCTTTCCAAGGACATGCATATCTTATACCTTATCTCAATCGTAAGTGTAACTAATTCAAGATTTAACCTAACCTGTGTAAGGGCAATATCAAAAAGTACAAGCATGCATAATCCTAAATACTCGAGCACTAGTCAGGGATACACTATTAGTATGTAAAAGTTAAATTATGAGCACTCACGTATCAATATTGAGATTCAATATTGCAGGAAAGGTACGTAGATGCAACGGAAATGATAAATACTATATTGACCTCATGAGCATACCCATGAACCATACTCAATCACCTCCATAGCTATAACTCATAATTTCCTTAATCCTATCCTACTCGAAAAACAATTTCGAAATCACTCGGACAGCACTCCGTCGTAATATTTTATGTATACTAATAATATCTTGAAATAATACGGAGTAAATATATATATGTAAATCGATTGAGAGAGTTTAGAGAAAAATATTTTCAAGTTTCTATGAAATAATGAAACATATTGAATTCTATTTATAATAGATTTTTGAATTATTAAAGTAAATTATTAAAGTATGAATTATTAAAGTGAATTATTAAAGTATGAATTATTAAAGTGAATTATTAAAGTTAAAGTAAAGTAAAAATAAAGTAAATGCAAAGTTTAAGTATAGTAAAAGTATAAAACTATGTACGTATAATACGCGTATAAATATATATAATATTAATTTAAATTGTTATATATATTTAATAAAATAAAATATAAATATCGTTATCTTTATCATACTAGTTAAGTAATGAGTTGTCAAAAGTGGTTCTAGATATTTATAAAAGTTATATACATTTTAGTTAATAAAGTTCTTTTTAAACTAAAAACATTTTTGTACGTTTGAAACTAAATAGATCAATCGAGTCTTTATGAGATTCAATCTTCCACTATCCTTTATCTAGTTCTCAATGATTGACAATTTGTTCTTATTTATAAATCACTTTACCATTTTCCGAATATTGTTAAAATGGAAAGATTTCTCAAATCAACGTGGGCCTTTCAACAGAGACTTGTAATCATAATTCAATATATCTGATAATTCAATCATTTGATCTTATCTTCTAATTCCATTGATAAGCATTTTGAAACAGATACAATCATATAAAGTATTTAATCTAATATTTTATTTACGTTTCAAGTTATAATATATATATACATATACATATACATATATAATCATATCCGTTTAATGGTTCGTGAATCGTTGGAACTTGGTCGAGGTTGAATGAATGTATGAACATAGTTTAAAATTCTTGAAATTTAACTTAACAAATATTGCTTATCGTGTCGGAAACATATAAAGATTAAAGTTTAAATTTGGTTGGAAATTTCCGGTGTCGGAAACATATAAAGATTAATGTTTAAATTTGGTTGGAAATTTCCGGGTTGTCACATAAGTCCCCACAGGGTGATCCTAACAGCTATCCAAAAAAAAAAAAAATACCTGATCAGCTTACTCACCAAGTTGAAAATAAAGTTTGCACACTCTAGAATCGACTTGCCGTTTCCATCTTTGTTGCAGCCCCTGCCATTCAAAAAAAGATATTGTGTGACGATCGCTCCAAATCCATATGGACAATACGTCATTCATTGATTTCATTACGAGGTATTTGACCTCTATATGATACGTTTTGTAAACATTGCATTCTTTTAAAAAGGCACACCATAAATGAATATTTAAATCAAAGGTTTTCAACATCTGATGATTTCTACATATAGACAATCACTGTAAATAATAGTTTACAATAGTACTTCCGTTGACAATGCAGTCAAAATAAGATACATGGTGATGATTTGGTGAATGTAACGTTTCCTTGAAAAATATGCCATGTATGACTCCATGCACATAGGTTGTCTAACATATAAGCAAATAGCGGAAGACTTCTAGGAAACCTGAGAATAAACATGCTAACAAGTGTCAACACAAAGGTTGGTGAGTTAATAGTTTTAATGTTTCGCATAATCTGTGTATAAAGGTGGATCACAAGATTTCAGTTGTTTCATCCAGAATGTTTATCAAAATATTCTACAAGATTGAGCACCCTGGTAACTAAACTTAACGTATATATAATTTGTACCCTTTGTATAATCATCTTAATAGTACACGCAAACCAACGTGTACGCTTCTCAAATAGCATACGTCCGTTAAAAGGCTAGCGCTCTAGCTCGGACGGGGATATCAAGCCCTATGGATCCATATACTACTGCTCGCGCCCACCAGTTCTTATAACCGGCAGTTACTAGTTACCAAAGCTAAGGGATTTTCGGTTCAAACTCAGTATAGAATTTAGTATGTACTTGTGTCCATTGTTTAAAATAAAGTGCATGTATTCTCAGCCCAAAAATATATATTGCAAAAGCATTTAAAAAGGGAGTAAATGAAACTCACCTTAGCAGCATATAAAGTCGTTCACCAAAATGTGACCGAAACTCGGATTACCAAATAACCGTAGATCTCAAACCTAGAGAACATATGCTGGTCAATAAATGTCTATCAAGCTAGGTCTGGTCATAGTGTATCATAATCCTAATGCTCGATATCGACATACAAAAGTTATCCTAAGTCGTTTTAAAAAGTCAATTTTGACGAGACGTACCTTATATAAGGATTCATTTACTCGGTTGGTAATATTCAAAAATCCAATTTATCAATCTCGTAAACAAGTTGTTTAAATCTTAATTGTAGATTCAAAAGCAATTTCAATTAACGTTAATCATAATTCAGTTGATCATATCTTTTAATCCGTTCATCGAAATTATTCGATATCTAAATGAAAAGTTATTGATTTTTCGCCAGCTTTCCAAAAACATGTATATCATATACCTTTTACCAGTAATATATGTATTTAATTTGTGATTCATTATAAATTATTTAACGACAAAATTTAGCATACATGCATGCATAAATATATATACTCGAGCACTAGACATGGATACACAATTAATATATAAAAGATAAAATATGAGTGCTTACGTATCAATATTGAGATTCAATATTGTAGGAAAGTACGTAGATGTAACAGAGATGATAAACACTAGGTTTGACTTGCGAAATAATATCCATGAACATTACCCATAACTTTCATAGTTATAACCCATAATTTCCTTAACTTTATCCCGCTAAAAACCCATTTTTGAAAGTGACACGCTCATAACCTCGTCGTAGTATTTTATGTATAATACTAATTAATAATTAATAACACTAATAATTAATAAGATTAATAATAATATTAATCTTATTAATAATAATAATAATAATAATAATAATAATAATAATAATAATAATAATAATAATAATAATAATAATAATAATAATAATAATAATAATAATAATAATAATAATAATAATAATTAAATAAATAATACGGAGTAATTGAAATGAAATCAGAAGCAGAAAACATCGGGCTTTTATAGATGTGGCCTGGACCAGACTGCCATGCGATCGCATGGCTGTTGTGAGGGGACTCCATGCGATCGCATGGACCCCTTTTCCAGCTCACATATGATTTGTAATCTAGTTTCGTCGACATATTAATTTATTAATATAATATATATAATTTATATAATTAATTATATATTATATTAAATTCACGTGCATAGTTGATTTGTAATTTTTGCTCCGATAAGTCGTACGTCATCACTCGACTTATGTCCCGGTTCCAGTTTTTCGAACGTCCCTTCGTACGCTGAGAAAACTTGTAATTTACATTTTGAGACACGTACCTTTGTCAAAATATAGCCTTAAATTATCCCTAAATTATATCACTAGAATTGTAACTTATACACTTGAGTGTTTTGGTCATTTACTTCGATAAATCATCGTCTCGCTATTTGTTAATATATATACATTTTCATTTTGAAATAGTGTTTTACTGTAGCAAAGTTTTTTTACTGTAGCAAATAGTGATTTTCGAAAATACTGTAGCTTTTCGGGTACTGTAGGAATTCGAAAATACTGTAGCAAATTAGTGTTTTACTAGTTTATCTTAAACGTTTTAGTTAACTTATCGAAATATTAATCTAATCAATAATCGAATGTTAATATCGTTTACTAAATAACTTAAAATCATATATATATATATATATATATATATATATATATATATATATATATATATATATATATATATATATATATATATATATATATATATATATATATATATATATATATATATATGCACATTAAGTTATATATATATATTGTTCGTGAATCTTCGAGAACAGTCAAAGAATAATTGATTACATGAATATAGTTCCAAAACTTTGAGATTCAACATTACAGACTTTGCTTATCGTGTCGAAAATATTAAATCATTTAAAGATAAAGTTTAAATTTGGTCAGAAATTTTCGGGTCATCACAGTACCTACCCGTTAAAGAAATTTCGTCTTGAAATTTAAGTGAGGTCGTCATGGCTAACAATAAAAATGTTTTCATGACGGATATGAGTTGATAAATAGAATTTTATCACTGTTGAATTATATTGATAAAACAATCCGATTTCTCGAAGCGTATAAGAGAAGTTATTGTAAAAGAGTGAAATGAAAGAATAGAGATTCGTCTTAACTTTTGACGTAGTTACTATTGATTTCCGGAATTTAAGGAATAGAAAATCTTCATAATCTAAATAAGATTTGATTCTTCGGAATTTGCGAAAATTAGGATTTTCTTTGATTAAATGCGTAATCTGCCTCGATTGCTATGTCTGATATTTCGCTATAAATTGACCTCTTCCGTTTCATTTATTTTCACCACTCCTATAAGCTTCTTCTTTATTTCATACGTCCTAATAGATTTTGAAAATGCTTAATCCAGTTCTGATTCTTGATATTTTCTTGGCTATCGTATCCTTCATTCTTCTTTTTCATCTGCCACCAGAGGAGGTTATTTTCTTCTACTATTACCTTGAGGTTATAGTGTTTTTCATTCTCCCGTGTCTTTATATTGCTATACGCATTGATATACACGGTTTGTAATTTCGGGGTTGTTTTCGGGGCTTTATATTTTCCATTACTGTAGCAAATAGTGATTTTCAAAAATACTGTAGCTTTTCAGGTACTGTAGAAATTTGAAAATACTGTAGCAAATTAGTGTTTTACTGGTTTATCTTAAACGTTTTAGTTAACTTATCTAAATATTAATCGAATCAATAATCGAATGTTAATATCATTTACTAAATAACTTGAAATCATATATATATATATATATATATATATATATATATATATATATATATATATATATATATATATATATATATATATATATATATATATATATATATATATATATATATATGCACATTAAGTTATATATATATATATTGTTAGTGAATCTTCAAGAACAGTCAAAGAATAATTGATTACATGAATATAGTTCCAAAACTTTGAGACTCAACATTACAGACTTTGCTTATCGTGTCGAAAACATTAAATTATTTAAAGATAAAGTTTAAATTTGGTCAGAAATTTCCGGGTCATCACATATTGACTAGGTGTTTATTAAAAAGTAAAATTCTTATGAAGTAAATTGAAGTTCTTTTTCTTAACAAGTCTTAACCAAGTAGCTCCAGCACCTTCACCTTCAGGTACTGGTGTTGCCGCACCTTCCCATCCATCAGTACCAGCCACTGGGGCTGCAAAAAGAAAATAATAAATAAATAAATTTCAAATACTGAATCGACACTGCTTCGGATATGAAATTGTAACACAACAAAATCTGATTTCTTACCATCAGTTATTCAGCCACCTACAGTAACGGGGGCACCAACAATTGGTGGTTGAACAACATCACCGAACCATTGAGCATCAGTGATCTGGGATGACCATTGGTCCTACAATCCAATAGCACCAATACCCGATGCTGTGTTTCCCCTTTGTAGTTTTGATGCATACCATAATATCCCACTTATGACCTTGGTTGATCACACCTCGCATCTGTAAAACCATCCTTGCAAGTAGCCAAAACTAGCACCCGATGCTGTGTTTCCCTTTTTTGTTTGCAGGGATACCAATGTCAACATACCTCATAGGTGAATCAGCATGGCAAAAAGCGATAGTGGGAATGTTTTCAAAAGAATCTTCCTTAATAGGCTGTCAAAAATCAAAAATAGTTTCACATCAAACATTTAACAACTGTACAACAATAATCTTCAAATAACTATATCAACAAAAAAACAAAACCTGATGATCGGTACATTGGTCAGTCAAAATGAGTAGCCTTGGCTCGCTGAAAGAGATCTAAAGCTGGTTGGTAAAAGTACCTGGAGTGTGCCTTCCAGCAATAACATGAGCAGTGGTGTACTAGTGCAAACTTCAACACAAGCTGTTTTATTTCAGGTATGATAGTAACTAGTGGAGAGCCCTTGCTATGCGTCGGGTTAGTTAGTTATAGATAGAAACTTTTAGTAACTGGATATTTACATTATTTACTTAGTAACATCCCATAATAATGTCTTTTGAGAGTGATACAAAATATTGGAGTTTAAACCTTGTTTAATAACATCCATAATAAGACTAATCAAAAGATGAAATGAGACAATCATATGCAATAGCAGATGGATGAATATGAAAGTATAGTTACCTATAAACAACATGACAATTAAATAATAATTGTTAATTTCCAAAAACATACCTTTTTAAAACATTGAGCCACCAAAAAGAAAAGTCATCCTTTGGTAACATTAAGTTTACTTTCTTGTAAAATTGTTGCTTTAAAGATCTCACCCAAGCCTGCAACATCACAAAATGGAGCATTTATAATTATAGAATAAGTAAAACAGTAGATGGTGATTTGCTAGCTAGTAATTCCGTTGATTTTTTAAGAAAGAGTGCTAGCATGTGGACTACAAATCATATATTTTGTATTAGTTTTTGTTTATTTGTAGTACACACATTTTGAGAGTTATACTTATGGTGAATATCACAGTACTGGCCTGGTGACACTAATGTCTCTTATTCGTTTTTATGTGTTGTGATACTTTGATTCAACGGCATCCCCTCACCTTGTGTGTTGGGGCTGGGGGTTAGGTCATGGGTTCAAGCCTCGCTCTGCCCATCTTTGTCACACCCCCTAAATGGGACCGGGGGTGATATGTGAGTAACCAATACCAGACACAAATGTAAAGCGAGAACGACTCTAAATGAGACATTTTTATTAAAAATCAATGTATTTAAAGCAGCGGAATTAAATTGTCATTACAAAGGAAAAACCAAAAATGTAAATGTAATTGTTTTAATGCCATAACATGAATATAAAATGCGGACTCCAAAGTAGCAAAGTTCAAGTAGCAAATAACCTCTAGCAATCTTCACCTGAGACAAAACATGCTTAAAGTGTCAACGAAAAATGGTTGAGTGAACAACATAGGTTTATAATCGTTTTTAGACCACAAGATTTAGTTATCAAGTTTGATGTAGCAACATCGTTCCAAAGTAAGTGCCGAAGTTATGATATCAAGACTAAACATAAGTTACCCTAAACACTTCACATTCGTGTCGTTGAATCATTAACATGTATCCATTGACCAACAGTCACCTGGATAGAGACGTTGCTCTCAGTAGGCCTACTCACATTAACTAAGCTTGCGTTACACTAAGCAATTAACGATATCATGTTAGGGATTTAGCATGAAACATAGCATGGCAGCACAGTTAAACAGTTTTGAGTACTTGTGTCTAAGCGTAAAAACAGTTTTAAAAGCAAGCATGTGTCTCACCCCAATAGTTTGTAAACAGTTTAGAAATAGTAAAAAGTGGGGCTATGAAGTTCACCTTATATAGCAGTCGAAGTTAATCCACAAGAAATGAAATGAACGGAAGTAAACGACCAGGATCTCAACCTAGAGATATAAACTTGGTCATTAGTTTGTTCAATCCAACGAGTAAGTGTTCATAAGAGTCTTATGAGTTGTTGTGTTTGCAATCAAGTTGTGTCCACTATAATTAAGTTTAGACATTGTACAACTTACCCAAACATCGGTGCTATCAAGGAAGTCTAAAGATGACCAGATGCGGGGGTCAGGAACTTTCAGTTGGACATAGCCTACAACCTTTCGTTTAATCCAAAACCTTATTCCTATAAGCACTCTGCGACATCATCTAGTCGACCGTAAGTAGCGGTGAGATTCGTATAAGCCATACGTTATCGGTATGATTATAGTTTTCACGTTTTAGGTGCGTATAGGAATACGACACGTTAATGTATTATTTATGTATTATTTAAGTATTATTATACTTTATAGTATTTATTAATTGATATTATATCATTAATATTTAGTTAACTTTTAATGTTATAGTATATTAATAGTTTATATGTTTTATTATTATTACCATTATATTAGTATCACTTTTATTAAACCCTTTTAATCTTATCACCTTAATTATTATTTTATAACATTAGTTTTAACTAACCTAGATAAGTCCTAAGCCTTTAACTTTCATCTTATCTAATTAGTAACCTATGTATTTTCAAACTTATCATTATCCTCTTAACCATAATTAATAATTATAATAATCTAGGTAAGCTTTATCTTTTTTAAATTTATCCCATTATATTATATTTTAATTTCATTAACAAACTCTTTTATCATCAAATCATGTTTATTAGATCAATCAAGTGTTCTTAATCATATTAATTATAATTCTTATCATAATACATGTACTTTTATCATCAAAATCATTATCTTATTATTCACAATTATATTATAACTATATTCATAACTTATTAATATTAATCATGATCATAATCATATTCATATGCTTATTAACAAACACATTCATACATCATAATCTTTAACATATTCGTAGCTCTTAATGTTTTATGTTCATGTTTATATTCACTATCATAATTAATCTAACCATCATCATAACCATACTTTTTCATACTTTTATTATTACTTATAACCATATTCATTATCATCTTCAAGTTCATATATACAAGATTACAATTAATAAAGAAGCAAAATAAAAGTATTATGAACTTAGGAATTTATGGATACCTCAAGTGTGTTTTAAGATCAAGAAAAGGTGGTGGTTTGTGGACGTTTGAACATCGGACATCAGACAGATAAATAGCAGCTTCAAAGGTGCAAAACAGATGGGTTTTTGGGCCTGTTTGATCACACAAAAACACAGCAGGAGCAGCAAGAAAATAGCAGCAACAATGGCGACTTCTGGGCTTTTGTGGGTGGCAAAAAATAGCAGAAAAGTAGCGGGAAAGTGGGTGTTTTGGTGGCGGTTCACAACTGCAACTGAGCAGCCTATTTTAGGTCGAAACTAGCAGCAAAAAGCTGCGGTCTGGGCTGAAAGGACCCGTTCATATACATTATAAACGATTCACAATAGTTGATTTCATTGCGAGGTATTTGACCTCTATATGATACATTTTACAAACATTGCATTCGTTTTTAAAAGACAAACTTTCTTTACATCTAAAGTTGATGGCATGCATACCATTTCATAATACATTCAACTATAATTGACTTAATAATAATCTTGATGAACTCAATGAGTCGAATGCAACGTCTTTCAAAATATGCCATGAATGACTCCAAACACCTGGTAATCGACCTTAACAAAATTCATCTAGAATATCCCCCGCATACCGGCATTTTGCACGGTCATGCAAAAAGCATACAATCAGGCCACTCTTTTAAATATGATGGTTGTGTACACCTTACAAACAGATCATATCTTTTAAAGCTGGCAGTTGTATACCTATTTTGAAGTACTAAAGCAGTTTAAATTCTCTGACTGGGGCTTTTTAGTGCCCATAGATTTATCTTTAAGATTCGGGTCAATTTGGGGCTCGGTTCCCAAATTCTTAGATTACCAGACTAAAAGGGGTGATATCTGGTGTACTCATTACTCATTCGTAGAATGTTTTTAAGTACTTGTGTCTATTTCGTCAAACATTTATAAAAGTTGCGCATGTATTCCCAGTCCCAAAAATATATTGTAAAAGCATTTAAAAAGGGAGTAATGAAACTCACAATACTGTATTTTGTAGTAAAAATACATATGACGTCATTGAACAAGTGCAAGGTTGGCCTTGGATTCACGAACCTATATTAATTATATATATTTATATGTTTAATCAATATCTGTCTAACAATTTAGGTCAAGTCGTAGTGTATCACAATCCTAATGCTCGAGACTAAATATGCAAAAGTCAACAAAAGTCATATTGACCAAAATGTCTTCCAAAATTTATACATGATTATTATATAGTTTAAATATAGTCGTTTTATATATTAAAATTTTTTTAACAGATTTTATTAAAGTAAATAATATAGTTCTTTTATTAATAAATAAAATTTTATATTAAAATTTATATAATAAAAATATACTTTTATATATCTTAAGTAATAAAATTTATAAAGTTCATTTAATATCATAAAAATAATATGATAGGTATTATTAATGTAATTATATTATACGTATTAAAATATCTTTGTATCACATATTTATTTGATAAAATAATATTGATAATAATAATAATAAGTAAAAGTTGTATTATTTTGTAATAATTATTATTATTCTACTAATAAAAATAACAATAATTATATTTTCTAAAAATGATAAACTGATAATTTTTATTAATAATAGTACTAAAATGATAATAATAATAATAATGATGTTTCATATTAATAATGATATTTTTATTAAAAATAATAATTTTAGTAAAAATGATAGTTTTAATATTAATAATACTTTTAATAATAATAATAGTAAAACAATGAAAACGATATTTTTCCTTTAAATCAATATCTTACAATATCTTAATTTCATCATGATACTCATACTCATTATTTTCTAATCGCTTCATTTAATAGCTTTTAGTAGTCTTTTATATCGCGTTCATATTAATAATAATAATAGTAATCATAATAATTAGATGTTACTAATATTTGTTTTAATTATAATAATACTAATAATAATAATATTAATGATAATACTAATAACTATTTGAATGATAATAATAATAATAATAATAATACTAACTATAACCTTAACGATAATAACGATAGTAATAATAATAAAAAAAATAACAATAATATCTTTTATTAATAACGACAACGATAATAATAATAATAATAATAATAATAATAATAATAATAATAATAATAATAATAATAATAATAATAATAATAATAATAATAATAAATAAAAATAATAATTAGATTATAACGATGATAATAATAATCATTTTTAATAATAATACAAAAATTCAATTGACTATAACTTCTAAACCGTTCACCGAAACCATTCGATATCTAAAGGAATAGTTCTCAATTTTTCGCTAGCTTTCCAACAAAATGCATATCATATACCTTATCTTAATAGCATATGTATTTAATTCAAGATTCGACATAACCTATCTAACGACAATAACGAACGTATAAGCATGCATAATCCTATATACTCGAGCACTAGTCAGGGATACACTAATAATATATAAAAGTTAAGTTATGAGTGCTCACGTATCAATATTGAGATTCAATATTGTAGGAAAAGTATGTAGACGCAACGGAGATGATAAACACTAGTTTGACTCACGAGCAATACTCCTGAACCATACCCATAACCTCCATAGCTATAACCCATAATTTCCTTAGCTCTATCCCGCTCGAAAAACAATTTCGAAATCACTCGAACAACACTCCATCGTAATATTTTATGTATACTAATAATATCTTGAAATAATACGGAGTAAATATATATATATGTAAATCGATTGAGAGAGTTTAGAGAAAAATATTTTCAAGTTTCTATGAAATAATGAAACCTATTGAATTTTATTTATAATAGATTTTTGAATCATTAAAGTATGAATTATTAAATATTAAAGTGAATTATTAAAGTATGAATTATTAAAGTGAATTATTAAAGTATGAATTATTAAAGTTAATTATTAAAGTTAAAGTAAAGTAAAAATAAAGTAAAGGTAAAGTTTAAGTATAGTAAAAGTATAAAACTATGTACGTATAATACGCGTATAAATATATATAATATTAATTTAAATCGTTATATATATTTAATAAAATAAAATATAAATATCATTATCTTTATCATACTGGTTAAGTAATGAGTTGTCAAAAGTGGTTCTAGATATTTATAAAAGTTATATACGTTTTAATAATAAAGTTCTTTTTAAACTGAAAATGTTTTTGTACGTTTGAAACTAAATCAAATAAATATGATAATTTTGTTTTCCAAAACTAAATATATTTAAGAATCATTTTGTTTAAAGGTTAAAATAATGGAAATCGTTATATCATGAATCGTTTTAGAAAAGTAGAATCATATATATTCATAATAGGTTTCAACTTTTAAATTACAGTTTGTTGGTGAAGCATGGGATAAAGTTCAGAGGTTAAATAAACGTATGAAATCATCTTAATGAAAAATGTCGAGTTACTTAACTTGTCGATATCCAACATCTAAGTTTTTTACATTCCACGTTCTTACTTAAAAATCACTTTACCATTTTCTGAATGTCGTCAAAAAGAATAGATTTCTTAAATCACATTGGACCTCATAACATAGACCCGTAATCATATCACAATGTATCTGATAGATCAATCATTTGATATTATCTTCTAATTCCATCGATAAACATATTGAAACAAATACATTCGTGTAAGTATTATACGTTTAATACTTTATTAATATTCTCAAGTTATAATATATATATACATATATATATATATATATACATATTTATTTATATATAACGGTTCGTGAATCGTCAGAATTTGGTCGAGGTTATAATGAATATATGAACACAGTTTAAAATTCTTGAGATTTAACTTAACCAACTTTGCTTATCGTGTCGGAATAATATAAAGATAAAGTTTAAATTTGGTTGGAAATTTCTGGGTTGTCACAGTACCTACCCGTTAAAGAAATTTCGTCCCGAAATTTGAATGGGATGGTCATGGCTGATAATAAGTATGTTTTCATGATGTATATGAGTTGGAAATTAGAGTTTTATTATCATCAAGTAATATAGATAAAGCAATTTGATTTTTGTGAAGAGTACGAGTGAAGTTACCACAAAAGAATTAAATGAGTAAATGCACGTTCTTTTTAACCAATGACATAGTCACGGTTGATTTCCGGAATTCAAGGAATTTAGAGAAAATCTTCGTAATAAGATTTGGTTCTTCGGTAGTTAAGGAAGTTAGGATCCGCTTTGATTAAATGCGATATTCTATTTTGATTGCTCTGTCGGATATTTTACTATATATCCAC
The DNA here is from genome assembly GCF_046630445.1 of Rutidosis leptorrhynchoides. Lineage (NCBI taxonomy): Eukaryota > Viridiplantae > Streptophyta > Magnoliopsida > Asterales > Asteraceae > Rutidosis > Rutidosis leptorrhynchoides. The sequence goes on from NC_092339.1 coordinate 258,428,178, forward strand.
CCCCTTCGTTTCCTTATTTCCACAACTCACACCTTTTATTCTTTCTCCCTCAATTCATACTTTATAGCATTTTCTAATATGCTCCATCCAGTTCTGATTCTTGATATACTCCTAACTTTCATATCTGTCATTCTTCTTTTTCATCTGCCGAAGAATCTATTTACTTCTACTATACTCTTGGTTTTATAGTGTTTTTAGTTCTCCCGTGTCTTTATATTGCTATATGCATTGATATATATGGTTTGTAATTTCTGGGTTGTTGTTGGGTTTTATATATTCCCTTATACTTCAAAGTCCATGCTTCTATCTTCTATAATCATTGTCATCTACAGTTAATATTCCCTCATATTTGCTGCGATTTATACTCCAATTTATATTTTGGAGCTTTGTCCTTTCGTTTCTTCTTCTTGCGATTAAGCATCGCTTGTAATGGTCCAGAATTCGCAGATATAAATTTTGGAATGAACATTGTTAATGTTCTAAGAAGGAAATGGTAATGGCATGGTCTTGATTTGTTAAATTACTAGATTACCCTGAAAAAGACCGTATCATCAAGAAATATTTTCTTGATATTTTAGAGGTTAAATAGATACAAGAGTCGTGTAACATGGCACATGATGATGTTATGATCTGTGAATCATCACGTTCCATTTAGAAACTCAGCATGACTTACTGTAATATAATCACGTTGATGAAGTGTCATTATATTATACTAACTCATGCTTCAATTCCCAACACTACTTCAAAACATTCATACTTTATACTCGAAGGTTTCAGAATTTAGAAACTAAAATAGTTTCCTTTATGATGTGATACAGATAAAGCGAGGGGATAAATGATTTCAGATAAGAATGGTTATGAAAATATCTTCAGAAATATGGAGGATATTTATAATGGAAGATACGATGATATCTTAGAATATTTAAGATAAGAGGATGATGAAGAATATTGTCCACAAGGGTTTTAGAGCAAGGAGCAAGGTATTTGTTAAGGATTTTAGCAGACACTGAATCATTTAGATTCTTTGAAGGTAGATTTCGTCCTTGTGATTTGTCTACAGCCTCCTTCATACTTTGCTCAATCCATTTTCGAGTTCCAAACCTTCTCTTTTTCTGAGCTTTGCCAACCCACTATTCTTTATCATCAAACTTTTTACTGTTAAGGTCATTTACAGTTCTTGCTGCTTCATCGGCATTTTCCAAAATTTCGAGAACTAGTTCGCAGTTTAGGGTGTTTTTCAGAAACTTCACATTCACAGTATGTAAGTCCAGGAGATAGACGTTATATGTATAACTGTTGGCGTCGACATGCTGCGAGATTTTAAAATACTGATTGCTAATTCCCAATGATTCGTATGGCAATTCTCGTTACAATATGCAGATAGGTAAATGATGGGGTTTTGATAATTATAATGATTTTTCAAAAAATCAAAAATCAGTGAAGTTGTTGGTAAGTTTATTGCTAATGTGATGAAACATAAATGGTTCCCCGGTAATGATGGCGAAAGGGCAACGTATATTTCAAGGTCATAATAAGGCTGTTTCGACTGAAAAGTCAAAGTTGACTTGCTGGAGCTGTGACAAAACTGACTACTTTGAAAAGGAATTGAAAAGGTCATTTTAGCTAATAAATGCCAAAGGGTCTGACACGGATACATGTTAAACTATGACTGTGGTTTTATAAGTTTTTCAGGTATATAACTGTGGGTAACATGTGGTTGGATCATCATCTCAGTTGTTCATTGTTTGAAGTGTCTTCAGGAATTTCGGAGGGTTTGAACATAGATTGTAATCGTTAATATACATATGATGTTCTAGCACAGTTTTGAAGTCAAAGTATAACTTGGAAAGATATAGGAATCTAAGAGTGATGATACTGGTTATATTTCGAATTGAATTCTGCGATTTCAAGATCAGCATATGTAATTGAATTTGAATAAGTATGGTTGTTTTGATTATTATAAAAGAATGTGTATTGTTGAGAAAATAGTGTGTATAGTTGATGATTGCTGAATCAGATTCGAAGATCGACCATATTAATTGTGAATTTATATATCTCTCGGGTATTACCTACCCGTTAAAAAAAATTTCACAATTAATATTTTGTACAAAAGAATTTTATTACAGTCTTTACGAAAATATATATGTGTATATTTTCTTTAGATGTAACATAGATTTAATGAGTTAATATTAAATTAAAATCATATGATTTATGGTTGAAACTAGAATTGAGTAATCCCTAAAACTTTAGAAATTACATAAGTATTTCTTCATTAATATTATGAATCAATACTTCGTTATCTATTGATACATGATGCTGGTTTTTGTAAAATACTTGTGAACTTCGCCAGGTACGAATGATGTTATTTGGAAAGTTTCGAGTACATCGATGATGAAAGTGTAAAATCAAACATATATTTAAATAATACACTTGGTTTTTTATGAGTTGGAATTTATTGAATTGAGACAGAAATTGTAGCTAACGATGGTTAAGTTGCGGACGAAGGACGTACCTCATTGCATATTAGTAATATGAATTAACCGAGTAGTTAAGATTCACACATAATAGCTTAGTATGGAAAGATTTATTTTGATCTCAAAATTTATATATATATATATATATATATATATATATATATATATATATATATATATATATATATATATATAATATACATATAATTTCTTCAGAGGGAGTGAGTTAATAATTCATAACTCGTTGATACAATATACGCGTTATTGATTCCTAATGATGTCCACAGTGATTCTTGAACTGATGGAGTTTGTGATGTTATAGGTGCTGCTGATTCTGATGACACTGATGGCACTGACTGTGATGGTGATGCTACGATACTGTTGATGCTGTTGGTAAAACAAGTCTAGATTATAAATCACGCATCATTCTTGTCAGGGTTTCTACTCTTCCTTCTATCATTTCGATTCACTCATCTGATTTATGGTTAGGGTTAGAATAGATAATCTCTAAGACTTTAGAGATTACATAATCGCCGCTGAGTGGTTCTCCAATGAAGTTATGAATCAACACTTCATCGTTTGTTGTTGTTGGTATTCCTTGGTATCTACAGGGCATATGTGTAGTGACCCGTCCTAATCTATCCGGACGAAGTCCATATCGATTATAAACTATTTACAACAGTTGATTACATTGCGAGGTACTTGACCTCTATATGATACATTTTACAAACATTGCATTCGTTTTAAAAGATAAATTTACTTTACATCGAAAGTTGACGACATGCATACCATTTCATACTATATCCAAACTATAAATGAGTTAGTAATAATCTTGATGAACTCAACGACTCGAATGCAACGTCTTTTGAAATCTGTCATGAATGACTCCAAGTAATACTTCTAAAATGAGCAAATGCACAGCGAAAGATTTCTTTCATACCTGAGAATAAACATGCCTTAAAGTGTCAACCAAAAGGTTGGTGAGTTCATTAGTTTAACATAAATAATCATTTCCATCATTTTAATAGACCACAAGATTTTCATTTCTCATAAATATACGTCCCATGCATAGATACAAAAATATCATTCATATGGATTGAACACCTGGTAACGGACATTCACAATATGCATATAAGAATATCCCCATCATTCCAGGACCCTCCTTCGGAAATGATATAAATTTCGAAGCACTAAAGCATCCGGTACTTTGGATAGGGCTTGTTGGGCCCGATAGATCTATCTTTAGGATTCGCGTCAATTAGGGTGTCTGTTCCCTAATTATTAGATTACCAGACTAAAAAGGATGATATTCGATTCAACAATCCAACCATAGAATATAGTTTCAATTACTTGTGTCTATTTCGTAAAGCATTTATAAAAGCAGCACATGTATTCTCAGTCCCAAAAATATATATTACAAAAGCATTTAAAAAGGGAGCAAATGAAACTCACCTAATGTATTTTGTAGTAAAAATACATATGACTATTTTGAACAACTGAACAATGCAGGGTTGGCCTCGGATTCTAGAACCTATATCATTTGTATATTTATTAATATACACAGTTGTATTCGAACGAATATATATGTATTTATGATTTTTAGTGATTTAATCTTTGTTAGTAGCATGTATGTATCATTTTATATATATATAAAGTAAATAACCATATTTATATAGTTTTTGTATTAAATATGTATGTATATATATATATATATATTTTTTTTATTTATTTTATAAATATCTTTTGTTTGTTAACTTAATGATAATACTAATAATAATAATATAATAATACTAATAATAATGATGATAATATTGATAATAATTTTAATTATAAAAATGCTACTTCTGCTGCTATTACTAGTTAGATTAATAGTTTTAATAATTATATAGTATTTCTGTTAACATAATAATTACAATAATAATAATAGTAATAACAATGTTTTTAATTATAACTATGATTATGATAATTATAATGATAATTGATAATTAATACATATTAGTAATAATAACAATAACAAAAAATAATAAAAGTATGTTACCTTTAAAAACAAGCTCAAAAAAAAAATAAACACCCTCGCTCGAACCCGACACCTCCCGTTCCCTGTCAATAATCTTAACCATCCTTCTGTGTATTCTTTCCTCAAATAACTTGTATCCAATTCCTTTTAAATCAATAGGTTACGGCCCAAATTTAAATAAGATAGTCCAACAGAAAGTTTAAGTTGGGTCTCGGCCCAATCATCATAATTCTCAGCCAAGTAAAAAAAAATGGCAGTCCAATATCCTAAAGCAATTAAGCCCATCATCAATGTTTAAATCAAGTTGCACGATGTAAAAATGGGGTGGTAGGGCTCGTCTGATAGCACAGGAACAGCAACCACAACTTTTACAGCTCATCATTCCAATTATCCTTCTCATTATCATAACCGACAATGTTTTATTTAATTAAAATTTTTTTTATCAAACATCTTTTCTGTCTAATCCTCTCATGGTTGTATTAATAACTTCTTCAATGGGGTTTCACGGCTGTGCAAACATCCGAATCTAAATATACCGGTCATTGGAACAGGAATCGTACGTGTGAAAATACAGTGGTGGTTTCAAAGATGGTGATGGAGGTGAAAGGAAACGTTAACAGTATTAGTTACAATTGGGTTTCATGATGGTTCTTGGTGATTGTTTCGACAGAAAACATAAAGTTCGAGCAACAACGATGGGTTTTGGTGTGGGGATATTGTGGTGGCTGTTCAGACAAAAATGGAATAAATGAGTCGAGCAATGACCCAGATATTCTTCGGTTATGTTTGGGTGCTTTGATCAGCAAAACAGGAAAACACAAGGTTGCAGCTGCAGTAGCGAGGAGTTAAAGAAAGAAAAAGAAGAGAGAGAGAGAGAGAGAGAAAGTGTAGGGTTAATAGTAACCTTGGTGATGGTGGTTACTCGAATAAAATAGAATCAGAATATAGAGACGTTTAAAGTGATGATTGTTTGGGTCTTCGAGCAGAAACAAGAAAACAATCGATGTAGTAGTAGGTTAATAAATTATTGGTGGTGTTGTGTTTTGGGTCTGGGTCAACAACGAAACAGGAGAGCAAAACAAATATGATGGTTTGATGGGTTTTGACTTATGGATTCACGAAGAAAATAAAAGAAATCAAGTGTTATGTTTGAATGGATTTCGAATAGATTAGAAATCAGAAACTAAATTGCAACTTTAGTAAAGGTAGTTAATAACTAGAGTGGTGTTCGGTTTAGGTTCCATTCAAATCAAACAGTTTAATTGTGGTGATAATGGTGGTGGTGATTGAACTAAGGTGACGGGTGGTTCAAGATGGTGAGTTCGATGATGGTGGTGGTATTACGGGCTGCACAATGACATAAACAAAATAAAGACAGCAGGTGTAGCTACCATGGTGGCGGTTAAAGTGATGGTGGTTTAAGTGGTAGAGATTATGGAAGATGGCTTGTTTGCTTTGTTGAAGATGAAGTACATGTGAAGTTTGATAATGATTTGATGTGATCTTTGAACTTAAGACTAGTAGAAATTGTTAATGGTTCGGTTGTGTATTAGTTTAGAAATTTCATTAGGGTAGTTGAATGATTGAAGTAACCAACAACACTTTTATCAAATTTCTTTTGTAATAAGGATGATGTGGACAGCAGAATTCACGAGTAGAATAGAAGAGGAAGGAAAAAAAATGAACTTAATACAGATTTCGCTTAATATATGTCTTTTTATTTTATTAAGTTTATATTTATATAACATAATTAATATTAACAATATTAACCAATAATATATAACAATAACAGTAATACGCTTTATCTTTGTAACTAATAAAAGCTTATAATAATATCATAGTAACAATAATAACATTATTATTATTGATAATGGTAATAATAATTACAAAACCTATAACAATAATAATAATAATAATAATAATAATAATAATAATAATAATAATAATAATAATACTAATACTAATACTAATATTATTAATGATAATAATAATATTAGTAATAATAATACTATAGCAATTTTATATATTTCAAGCTTCATATCTATATATATATATATATATATATATATATATATATATATATATATATATATATAATATTAATATTGATATTAATAAATAATAATGAGAGTAATAATAATAATATTGATACAATACTATATTTAAACTTGTAGTTATATATTATTAGTTGTGTAAGATTTAATATTCATAACATATATTTTATAATGACTTTTATAGGATAGTTATTATTTATAAATTTCATATATTACAATATACATAATAATAATGATACATATGCATTATATTATATTTATAGATTCATTTTTAATTACACCTAATTATTTTGTATCTTATTTTATACATTATATTTTATAATTTCAAGTTATTATACATATACTTTACATCTATATATACATATTTTATTTACAGGCAATTGTTCGTGAATTGTCGAGAATAGTTAAGGGTTAAATGCAACTTTACAGACTTTTCTTATCGTGTCAAAATCATATAAAGATTAAGTTTAAATTTAGTCGGAAATTCCCGGGTCATCACAGTACCTACCCGTTAAAGAAATTTCGTCCCGAAATTTGGGTGAGGTCGTCATGGATAACAATAAATATGTTTTCATGACAAATATGAGTTGATAAATAGAGTTTTATCATCATTGAGTAATATGGATAAAACAATTCGATTATTCGAAGAGTACGAGTGAAGCTATCACCAAAGAGTGAAATAGAAAAGTAAATATTCATCTTAACTTTTGACAGAGTCAGGATTGAATTCCAGAATTCAAGGGATTTAAAGAAAATCTTCGAAATCTAAAAGATTTGATTCATCGGCGAGTAAGGAAATTAAGATCTATCTAATTAAATACGGTGATCTGCTTCGATTACTCTGTCTAATATTTCCATTATAAATTAAACTCTTCCGTTCCATTATTCTCACCATTCCTATACTTTCCTTCTTGTTTCATACATCCAAAAGATTCTGAAAATGCTTAATCCAGTTCTAATTCTTGATATTTTTCTAGTTATCATTCCTGTCATCCTTCTTTTCAATCTTCCACCAGAAGAATCTGTTTACTTCTACTATTTTCTTGGGGTGATACTATTCTTAATTATACCGTGTCTTTATATTGCTATCCGTATTAATATCCACGGTTTGTATCTCCGTGTTGTTATTGGGCTTTATATTTTCTCTTATATTTTGGAGTTCTTTGCCTTTTTATTCTCTTCTCGACCTCTAGTCAAGTGAATAATGGTCCAGAATTTGTAGATATATAGTTTCGAATGATCATAATGTTCTAAGCAGGAAGGAACGTAATAGCACGATTTGATTTGTCAAATTACCAGAATCACTGAGAATAGAACTATCAAGAATATATTTTCTGGATATGTTCAGAAGTTAATCAAAATGAAAGAGTTATGTAACATGACACATGATGATGGTATAATCTACTGTGAACCATCATCACGTTTCATTAGAAACTCAGCATGACTTACTGTAATATAATCACGTTGATCAAGTGTCATTATATTATACTAACTCATGCATCAGTTCCCAACATTACTTCAATAACATTCATATTTTAAGCTCGAAAGTTTACAGAATATAGAAACTAACAATTTCTATATGATGTAACACTGATAGCACAAAGAGATTAATGATTTCAGATAAGAATAGTTATGAAAATATCTTCAGAAATATGGAGGATATTTATAATGAAAGATACGATGATATCTTGGAATTTCTAATATCGAAGGATGGTGAAGAAAATTTGTCCTCAAGAGTTTGAAGTCAAAAACAAGGTATTCGTTAATGACTTTAGCAGGTACTGAATCATTTAGATTCTTTGAAATCAAATTTATTCTTTGTGATTTGTCCATGGCTTCCTTCATAGTTTGCTCAATCAGTTTTTTTTTTCAGTTTCAAACTTTTTCTGAGCTTTGCCAAGCTACAATTCTTTATCATCAACTTTCGACGATTAAGGTCGTTTATGGTTGTCTACGGTTTCTGCTGCTTCATTCAGCTTTTTCAACATTCAGAGTATTTGATTTGTAGACTGAGTGTTTTTCAGGATTTCAGATGAAAGATCATAATTCTAAGAGATAAATGTTATATGTTTACATATAACTGTTGATGTGGAAACGTTGCGAGGCTCACAATACAAATTTACTGATTCCCGGTAATTGGTATGGCAATTCTCGTTACCAGATGCGGATGAAAATATGATGAGACTTCAATAGATAAACGTAATAATTTGTCGGAGGGATTTAAGCCAAGGAGCAACGAGGTTGCTGGTACGTCTGCTGGTAATATGGTGGAATATAAAAGGTTCTCCGGTAACAATAAAAGAGCACACATATATATCAAGGTTATAGTAAGGCTAGTCCGACTGAAAAGTCGAAGTTAACTTGCTGGAGCTGTGACAAAATTTGCTACTTTGGAAGGAATTACCAAGTTATTTTGGGTAATAATAACGCTAAAGGAATTAGCACAGATACGTGTTAAACGTTTACTCAGGTTCTGAGAGTTTTCAAGTACATAACTATATGCATCAATCTCTTCTTACGGAGATGAAGTGCGGTTGGTTCATCCTCTCGATTGAGGTGTTTTCAAGAATTACAAAAGGTTTGAACGCAGATTGTAATCGTCAAGATACAAATGAGGTTTAAGATGAAATCAAGTGGCAAACTTGAAGAATTATTTAGTTTCATATGTTATAATCAGTATTTTAATTCATTTTAATTGTCCAATATTATTAGTCCACAGTCGATAGTCCACAGTTGACAGTCCAATAATTCATATATAGTTCAATATATAATATTCAAATTAATTAATACGTATCATGACCCGTGTACATATCTCAGACTCGATCACAACTCGAAGTATATATATTATTATAGAATCAACCTCAACCCTGTATAGAGAACTCGATCATTACTGCATATAGAGTGTCTATGGTTATTCCAAATAATATATATATATGCGTCGATATGATATGTCAAAACCTTGTATACGTCTCCCGATATTTAAAGTGCGTAAAATAAATACAGAAATTAAATGACGATAAATAAAATGCGTAAAGTAAATAACAGAAAATAAATGACGATAAATAAAATTGCGATAATGTAAATTGCGATAATTTATTTGCAATAAATAAAGTGTAATCAGTTAGCTAGGAACAATTAGCTAGGAACAGTTAGCGTGGATTCTTAACAAAATTTCTCATAGTTAATTTGTTTGTTTCTAACAAATTTTATTTTGTCAAATGTTTCCTTCATTATGCCACCTGATTTTTGATAAATCAAAATCCAAATATGAAATTAGATGAATATGGTTATTCTGTGGTGAACGGATTTGTATATCATTGGACGTAAGTAGGATAGTAAACGACTGTTGAATCAGCTTCGAAGAATGTACAGTGTAACTTATTACTGTGAAATCTGAATACTCCTTGGGTATTACTTACCCGTTAAAATATTTTCACAATTAACACCTTGTAAGAAAGAATTTTTAATTACCATCTTTATGAAAACATATATACATATATATTTTCTTCAGATGTAATCATGGATTCATTGAGTTAATATAAACTTAAACTCATTTGGCTTACCGTTAGAACTAGAATACATAATCTCTAAAACATTAAAGATTACATAATTGCATGTCGAACAAAGATAAATGATATAGAATGTCATGTAGAACGATGATTATGCTCGAGGTATAGGATGAGATGTTGAGGCATGGATTGTTGATGGTACTGGTGCTGTTACCGATGGTACTGTTGGTGCCGGTGATGTTGTTGAAGCTGGTACATTTTGTACCATATTCTCCAGATTGATTACTCGAGCGCGAAGTTCGTTGACTTCTCCTATTATTCTAAGATGATTGTCGGTAGGAACGAGTGGATGAATAAGGTTTAGAATTTTAGATAGAATATAATCGTGACGAGCTACCTTGGAAATGAGGCTGAAAATAGTGTTTCAGATAGGTTCGTCGGTAAGCGCTTTAGGTTCATTGTCAAGAGGTGAATTTGGTTGGTGGAAGGGATTGCCTTCTTCGCGTCTCCATTGATTAAGTCGACTACGAATGCATCAGATGAATTGGGGATGGTTGATTGATTGATTCCTTCTGGTGACACCGCTTTTGGAGCTTAGGTGAATATCCATGACGCAATAGCTGTCGGAACAACTCTCAGAATAGCTATCGGAATCTGAAGGACTCGAACTGGTTGAGGGATTCATCTCGTATGATCAGATGAAGGATTTTCGATAAGAAATAGATTATAGGATGTAGATTAGTACCCTGCAATACATAATTTACATATGCATATATAATACTAAAATCCCATAAGTTACGGAGGAATCTACGGAAGCTGTCAGGCAAAGTCTACAGTAACAGATAGGCTAAGATATGAATTTTGTCTATACACTATTCATGCAGTCAATGCAGTAAAACGTGTCTAGACTAAGAATGATAAGCAGGTAATTTCCTAAGGATGATAAGCAGATGATTTCCTACTAGAAACTATAAGCAAAAATTTTGACATGCAGACACGGTCGAAGTCCAGACTCACTAATGCATCCTAATGACTTATCAGTTAGACACACTAATGCAGACCTGGTTTACTAAGACCACCACTCTGATACCACCTGTAGTGACCCGTCCTAATCCATCCGGACGAAGTCCATATCGATTATAAATGATTTACAACAGTTGATTACATCTCGAGGTACTTGACCTCTATATGATACATTTTACAAACATTGCATTCGTTTTAAAAGACAAATTTACTTTACATCAAAAGTTGAAGACATGCATACCATTTCATACTATATCCAAACTATAAATGAGTTAGTAATAATCTTGATGAACTCAACGACTCGAATGCAACGTCTTTTGAAATCTGTCATGAATGACTCCAAGTAATATTTCTAAAATGAGCAAATGCACAGTGGAAGATTTCTTTCATACTTGAGAATAAACATGCTTTAAAGTGTCAACCAAAAGGTTGGTGAGTTCATTAGTTTAACATAAATAATCATTTCCATCATTTTAATAGACCACAAGATTTTCATTTCTCATAAATATACGTCCCATGCATAGAGACAAAAATATCATTCATATGGATTGAACACCTGGTAACCGACATTCACAATATGCATATAAGAATATCCCCATCATTCCGGGATCCTCCTTCGGACATGATATAAATTTTGAAGCACTAAAGCATCCGGTACTTTGGATGGGGCTTATTGGGCTCGATAGATCTATCTTTAGGATTCGCGTCAATTAGGGTGTCTGTTCCCTAATTCTTAGATTACCAGACTAAAAAGGGTGATATTCGATTCGATAATCCAACCATAGAATATAGTTTCAATTACTTGTGTCTATTTCATAAAGTATTTATAAAAGCAGCGCATGTATTCTCAGTCCCAAAAATATATATTGCAAAAATATTTAAAAAGGGAGCAAATGAAACTCACCTAATTTATTTTGTAGTAAAAATACATATGACTATTTTGAACAACTGAACAATGCAGGGTTGGCCTCGGATTCACGAACCTATATCATTTGTATATTTATTAATATACACAGTTGTATTCGAACGAATATATATGTATTTATTATTATTAGTGATTTAATCTTTGTTAGTAGCCTGTATGTATCATTTTATATATATATAAAGTAAATAACCATATTTATATAGTTTTTGTATTAAATATGTATGTATATATATATTTTTTATTTATTTTATAAATATCTTTTGTTTGTTAACTTAATGATAATACTAATAATAATAATACTAATAATAATGATGATAATATTGATAATAATTTTAATTATAAAAATGCAACTTCTGCTGCTATTACTAGTTAGATTAATAGTTTTAATAATTATATAGTATTTCTGTTAACATAATAATTACAATAATAATAATAGTAATAACAATGTTTTTAATTATAACTATGATTATGATAATTATAATGATAATTGATAATTAATACATATTAGTAATAATAATAATAATAATAATAAATAATAAAAGTATGCTACCTTTAAAAACAAGCTCCAAAAAAAATTAACACCCTCGCTCGAACCCGAGACCTCCCGTTCCCCGTCAACAATCTTAACCATCCTTCTGTGTATTCTTTTCTCAAATAACTTGTATCCAATTCCTTTTAAATCAATAGGTTACGGCCCAAATTTAAATAAGATAGTCCAACAGAAAGCTTACGTTGGGTCTCGTCCCAATCATCATAATTCTCGGCCAAGTAAAAAAAAATGGCAGTCCAATATCCTAAAAGAATTAAGCCCATCATCAATGTTTAAATCAAGTTGCACGATGTAAAAATGGGGTGGTAGGGCTCCTCTGATAGCACAGGAACAGCAACCACAACTTTTAAAGCTCATCATTCCAATTATCCTTCTCATTATCATAACCGACAATGTTTTATTTAATTAATTTTTTTTATCAAACATCTTTTCTGTCTAATCCACTCATGGTTGTATTAACAACTTCTTCAATGGGGTTTCACGGCTGTGCAAACATCCGAATCTAAATATACCGGTTGTTGGAATAGGAATTGTACGTGTGAAAATACAGTGGTGGTTTCCAAGATGGTGATGGAGGTGAAAGGAAACGTTAACAGTATTAGTTACAATTGGGTTTCATGATGGTTCTTGGTGATTGTTTCGACAGAAAACAGAAAGTTCGAGCAACAACGATGGGTTTTGGTGTGGGGATATTATGGTGGCTGTTCAGACAAAAACGGAATAAATGAGTCGAGCAATGACCCAGATATTCTTCGGTTATGTTTGGGTGCTTTGATCAGCAAAACAGGAAAACACAAGGTTGCAGCTGCAGTAGCGAGGAGTTGAAGAAAGAAAAAGAAGAGAGAGAGAGAAAGTGTAGGGTTAATAGTTACCTTGGTGATGGTGGTTACTCGAATAAAATAGAATCAGAATATAGAGACGTTTAAAGTGATGATTGTTTGGGTCTTCGAGCAGAAACAAGAAAACAATCAATGTAGTAGCAGGTTAATAAATTATTGGTGGTGTTGTGTTTTAGGTCTGGGTCAACAACGAAACAGGAGAGCAAAACAAATATGATGGTTTGATGGGTTTTAACTTATGGATTCACGAAGAAAATAAAAGAAATCAAGTGTGATGTTTGAATGGATTTCGAATAGATTAGAAATTAGAAACTAAATTGCAACTTTAGTAAAGGTAGTTAATAACTAGAGTAGTGTTTGGTTTAGGTCCCATTCAAATCAAACAGTTTAATTGTGGTGATAATGGTGGTGGTGATTGAACTAAGGTGACGGGTGGTTTAAGATGGTGAGTTCGATGATGGTGGTGGTATTATGGGCTGCACAATGACATAAACAAAATAAAGACAGCAGGTGCAACTACCATGGTGGCGGTTAAAGTGATGGTGGTTTAAGTGGTAGAGATTATGGAAAATGGCTTGTTTGCTTTGTTGAAGATGAAATACATGTGAAGTTTGATAATGATTTGATGTGATCTTTGAACTTAAGACTAGTAGAAATTGTTAATGGTTCGGTTGTGTATTAGTTTAGAAATTTCATTAGGGTAGTTGAATGATTGAAGTAACCAACAACACTTTTATCAAATTTGTTTTGTAATAAGGATGATGTGGACAGCAGAGTTCAGGAGTAGAATAGAAGAGGAAGGAAAAAAAATGAACCTAATACAGATTTCGCTTAATATATGTCTTTTTATTTTATTAAGTTTATATTTATATAACATAATTAATATTAACAATATTAACCAATAATATATAACAATAACAGTAATATGCTTTATCTTTGTAACTAATAAAAGCTTATAATAATATCATAGTAACAATAATAACATTATTATTATTGATAATGGTAATAATAATTACAAAACCTATAACAATAATATTAATAATAATAATAATAATAATAATAATAATAATAATAATAATAATAATAATAATAATAATAATACTAATTATAATAATACTAATACTAATATTATTAATGATAATAATAATATTAGTAATAATAATACTATAGCAATTTTATATATTTCAAGCTTCATATATATATATATATATATATATATATATATATATATATATATATATATATATATATAATATTAATATTGATATTAATAAATAATAATGAGAGTAATAATAATAATATTGATACAATACCATATTTAAACTTGTAGTTATATATTATTAGTTGTGTAAGATTTAATATTCATAACATATATTTTATAATGACTTTTATAGGATAGTTATTATTTATAAATTTCATATATTACAATATACATAATAATAATGAATCATATGCATTATATTATATATATAGATTCATTTTTAATTACACCTAATTATTTTGTATCTTATTTTATACATTATATTTTATAATTTCAAGTTATTATACATATACTTTACATCTATATATACATATTTTATTTAAAGGATATTGTTCGTGAATCGTCGAGAATAGTTAAGGGTTAAATGCAACTTTACAGACTTTGCTTATCGTGTCGAAATCATATAAATATTAAGTTTAAATTTAGTCGGAAATTCACGGGTCATCACAGTATGACATTGGTGCTCGTGGGACAGATTGTAAAGTTGAGGTTTACGATGCGGTTGTGGTTGGGGGTGATAATGGTACTGTTAGCGTTGATGATGGTAGTATTGGTTATGCTGATGGTGCTGCTACTGGTGTTTGTAACCTTTGCACCATATTCTCCAGAGCCACTACCCGAGCGCGAAGCTCGTTGACTTCTTCTATTACACCGGGGTGATTGTCGGTTCAAACGAGTGGATGAATAAGATCTAGAATCTGAGATAGTATATAATCGTGACGAGATACTCGGGAAATGAGAGAGAAGATGGTATTACGAACAGGTTCGCCGGTAAGTGCTTTAGGTTCTTCGCCAAGAGGGGAATGTGGTTGATGGAAGGGATCGCCTTCTTCTTGTCTCTAATGATTTAATAGACTACGAACCCATCAGATGAATTGGGGATGGCTGATTGGTTGATTCATTCTGGTGACACTGCTTTCGGAGCTTAGGTGAAACTCCATATCGAAATCCGAGGGACTTGAACTAATGACGAATTCCATTTCGTTCGATTGAATAAAGGTTTTTTCGATATGAAATGATTTTATGGCTATCGGATGGTATTCTAATTACATAGAATATCTATATATAGCGCAAAAGATTTCGTAGATTACGAAGGAATTTACGGGATATGTCAGGCAAAGTTTACAGTAACAGATATGCTAAGATATGAATTTTGTCTATACACTATTCATGCAATCAATGCAGTAAGACGTGTCTAGACTAAGAATGATAAGCAGGAAATTTCCGACAAAAATGATAAGCAAAACTTTTGACATGCAGACACGGTCAAAGTCCAGACTCACTAATGTATCCTAACGACTATCAGTTAGACACACTAATGCAGACCTGATTTGCTAAGACCATCGCTCTGATACCAACTGAAAGGACCCATTCATATACATTATAAACCATTCATAATAGTTGATTTCATCGCGAGGTATTTGACCTATATATGATACAGTTTACAAACATTGCATTTGTTTTTAAAAGACAAACTTTCTTTACATCTAAAGTTGATGGCATGCATACCATTTCATAATACATTCAACTATAATTGACTTAATAATAATCTTGATGAACTCAATGACTCGAATGCAACGTCTTTCGAAATATGCCATGAATGACTCCAAGTAATATCCTTAAAATGAGCTAATGCACAGTGGAAGTTTCTTTAATACCTGAGAATAAACATGCTTTAAAGTGTCAACTAAAAGGTTGGTGAGTTCATTACTTTATCATAATCCATCAATTCCATAATTTTAATAGATCACAAGATTTAAATTCCATCTTTCATAAACATAATCTCATATCAGGCATTTCGCACGGCTTAGAGATAAACGTCATTCATACAAACTACAAACACCTGGTAATCGACCTTAACAAAATGCATCTAGAATATCCCCCGCATACCGGCATTTCGCACGGTCATGCAAAAAGCATATAATCAGGCCAGTCTTTTAAATATGATGGTTGTGTACACCTCACAAACAGATCATATCTTTTAAATCCGGCGGTTGTATACCTATTTCGAAGTACTAAAGTAGTTCAAATTCTCTGACTGGGGCTTGTTAGTGCTCATAGATCTATCTTTAGGATTCGCGTCAATTTGGGGCTCGGTTCCCAAATTCTCAGATTACCAGACAAAAAGGGGTGATATCCGGTGTACTCATTACTCATTCGTAGAATGTTTTTAAGTACTTGTGTCTATTTCGTCAAACATTTATAAAAGTTGCGCATGTATTCCCAGTCCCAAAAATATATTATAAAAGCATTTAAAAAGGGAGTAATGAAACTCACAATATTGTATTTTGTAGTAAAAATACATATGACGTCATTGAACAAGTGCAAGGTTGGCCTTGGATTCACGAACCTATATTAATTATATATATTTATATGTTTGATCAATATCTGTCTAACAATTTAGGTCAAGTCGTAGTGTATCACAATCCTAATGCTTGAGACTAAATATGCAAAAGTCAACCAAAGTCATATTGACAAAAATGGCTCCTAAAATTTATACATGATTATTATATAGTTTAAATATAGTCATTTTACATATTTAAATATTTTTAACAGATTTTATTAAAGTAAATAATATAGTTCTTTTATTAATAAATAAAATTTTATATTAAAATTTATATAATAAAAATATACTTTTATATAACTTAAGTAATAAAATTTATAAAGTTCATTTAATATCATAAAAATAATATGATAGGTATTATTAATGTAATTATATTATACGTAGTAAAATATCTTTGTATCACATATTTATTTGATAAAATAATATTGATAATAATAATAATAAGTAAAAGTTGTATTATTTTGTAATAATTATTATTATTCTACTAATAAAAATAACAATAATTATATTTTCTAAAAATGATAAAATGATAATTTTTATTAATGTAAAATGATGTTTCATATTAACAATGATATTTTTATTAAAAATAATAATTTTAGTAAAAATGATAGTTTTAATATTAATAATACTTTTAATAATAATAATAGTAAAATAATGAAAACGATATTTTTCCTTTAAATCAATATCTTACAATATCTTAATTTCATCATGATACTCATTATTTCCTAATCGCTTCGTTTAATAGCTTTTAGTCGTCTTTTATATCGCGTTCATATTAATAATAATAATAGTAATCATAATAATTAGATATTACTAATATTAGTTTTAATTATAATAATACTAATAATAATAATATTAATGATAATACTAATAACTATTTGAATGATAAAAATAATAATAATAATAATAATAATAATAATAATAATAACATAATAATAATAAAAATAATAATAATATCTTTTATTAATAACGACAATGATAATAATAACAATAATAATAATAATAATAATAATAATAATAATAATAATAATAATAATAATAATAATAATAATAATAATAATAATAATTAGATTATAACGACGATAAGAATAATCATTTTTAATAATAATACAAAAATTCAATTGACTATAACTTCTAAACCGTTCATCAAAACCATTCGATATCTAAATGAATAGTTCTCAATTTTTCGCTAGCTTTCCAACAACATGCATATCATATACCTTATCTTAATAGCATATGTATTTAATTCAAGATTCGACATAACCTATCTAACAACAATAACGAACGTATAAGCATGCATAATCCTATATACTCGAGCACTAGTCAGGGATACACTAATAATATATAAAAGTTAAGTTATGAGTGCTCACGTATCAATATTGAGATTCAATATTGCAGGAAAAGTACGTAGACGCAACGAAGATGATAAACACTAGTTTGACTCACGAGCAATACTCCCGAACCATACCCATAACCTCCATAGCTATAACCCATAATTTTCTTAGCTCTATCCCGCTCGAAAAACAATTTCGAAATCACTCGGACAGCACTCCGTCGTAATATTTTATGTATACTAATAATATCTTGAAATAATACGGAGTAAATATATATATGTAAATCGATTTAGAGAGTTTAGAGAAAAATATTTTCAAGTTTCTATGAAATAATGAAACATATTGAATTCTATTTATAATAGATTTTTGAATTATTAAAGTGAATTATTAAAATATGAATTATTAAAGTGAATTATTAAAGTATGAATTATTAAAGTGAATTATTAAAGTATAAATTATTAAAGTGAATTATTAAAGTATGAATTATTAAAGTGAATTATTAAAGTATGAATTATTAATGTTAAAGTAAAGTAAAAATAAATTAAAGGTAAAGTTTAAGTATAGTAAAAGTATAAAACTATGTACATATAATACGCGTATAAATATATATAATATTAATTTAAATCGTTATATATATTTAATAAAATATAAATATAAATATCGTTATCTTTATCATACTGGTTAAGTAATGAGTTGTCAAAAGTGGTTCTAGATATTTATAAAAGTTATATACGTTTTAATAAGAAAGTTCTTTTTAAACTGAAAACGTTTTTTTACGTTTGAAACTAAATCAAATAAATATGATAATTTTGTTTTCCAAAACTAAATATATTTAAGAATCATTTTGTTTAAATGTTAAAATAATGGAAATCGTTATATCATAAAACGTTTTAGAAAAGTAGAATCATATATATTCATAATAGGTTTGAACTTTTTAAATTACAGTCTGTTGGTAAAGCATGGGATAAAGTCCAGAGGTTAAATAAACGTATGAAATCATCTTAATGAAAAATATCGAGTTACTTAACTTGTCGATATCCAACATCTAAGTTATTTACACTCCACGTTCTTACTTATAAATCACTTTACCATTTTCCGAATGTTGTCAAAAAGAATAGATTTTTTAAATCACAGTGGACCTCATAACATAGACCCGTAATCATATCACAATGTATCTGATAAATCAATCATTTGATATTATCTTCTAATTCCATCGATAAACATATTGAAACAAATACGTTCGTGTAAAGTATTATACGTTTAATACTTTATTAATATTCTCAAGTTATAATATATATACATATATATACATTTCTATTTATATATAACGGTTCGTGAATCGTCGGAATTTGGTCGAGGTTAAAATGAATGTATGAACACAGTTTAAAATTCTTGAGATTTAACTTAACCAACTTTTCTTATCGTGTCGGAATAATATAAAGATAAAGTTTAAATTTGGTTGAAAATTTCCGGGTTGTCACATGGGCGGCGGTTTGAGCTGCAGAAACACGCAGCAGGTGGGTGGTGATGGGCTGCAGAAAATCACAGCAGAGGGAAGTGTTTGAGAGTGGTGGTTCTCGACTGCAGATGGGCTGCAGAAAGGTGTTTAGGAGAGGTGGTGATCGACTAAGGATGGTGGTGTTGCGGATATTAAAACTGCCGAACAAGAAAGAAAGAAGGGAAGGGAATTTTCAAGTGAATTATGATGAGTTTATGGGAAATCTTGGGGTCTTTTTATAGAGTGCATTTGCTAGAATTTGGATCACTATCTAATTGCTCAAAGGTTATCTAGTAAGGGGAGTAGTATGAACTTCAAATTGGTTTTATGTTAGGATTAGGATAGGAAGTTGGGATTAGATTAGGATTAGGAGTATTGGTGTTTATCTTTATAACTGTATATGTTATAATTATTATTATTTTTATCCTAGCCGCCATTTTATTAATATTAGTATTATTATTATATATATTTTTTGGCTGTACATGTACATATATATATTATATATATATATATTTTTCTTTTATCATTATTATTATTAGATGTAACATTTTAAATAGCATTAAGTGTATTTTACTCTTTTTAATTTAGTCCCCAAATTTTAATATTTATTATTCTAAACATTTACATTCATATAAATGTTACATTTTTATTATTTTACTCTTTTTAATTTAGTCCCTAAAATTTTCTTTTATTATTCTAAACATTTACATTTATATAAATGTTACATTTTTATTATTACTTTGTAGTTTAATATTTATAATATCACAGAAAAAACGTAAGCCTCAATTAACAGAGAGTATCGACTAAAAGTTTACTATTTGGTCGACGTTTTGTTAAGTAAAGTTTACGAGCACACAAATATCCTAAGGGCAATATAGTAAATGTAGAAGTGGAAAAGTGAGGGTCGTTATTATCCTATTAATTAATCTGCCTGAAATATGGATATCCAGATTGACCCTAGGGGGGTTTTCTCCCGGATCTATTCAGGATTCAAACCCGGTCCGCCTGCCCCTCGGGATGGTAAAGGATCGGGTTCCTGTAATGCGATTCAGGTTTCCTCCTGAACGCGTGTGTGTACAAATGATGAGTGTCGCTGAAATAAATGATACGCTAATGCAAGCTTGCCGTTAAAAAAATAATAATAAAGCGTACCCAAAATGAGAAATTCGGTTAATTCCCTCGATCAATGTCGCTTAATGCTGATCTATAATGCTTTTCATTGGCCACTTCTTGGTAGGTCATATGACTTCATTCAGTACACTAAGGTGGTGTTTGTTTTTCACATCGCAGACCTTATTAGATCTTATGTCTGCGGGCGGGCAGACAATTTTGTTTAAGACCGTTTGTTTTTTAGAAGACATAAGCTAATATAAGATCTGCAAACATCTTCTATTTGGAAGCTCTAAAACATAGCTTCTAACATTGGAAGACATTTGTATCTGATTGTTTTATAACCTTTCACCCACATCTCCAGCGCCACCTAACCACCACCACCAAACCATCATTTTCGGCGACATCATCTCCAGCGGTACCATCTCCGGCGACACCGTCTCCCACGTCACCCATCTAACTCTCCTGACCGTTATTTTCTTCTGACCGTTAATTTCTTCTGACCGCACCACGTCGTCGAATCAAGTACCTCCATCACCTCATTTAACGCCATCACTTCCGACCGCACCACCGCCTCCGGCCACAATATCACGTTCCTTGCACTTGAATAGTTTCGTTAATATTTTTACCTGTTGTCTCATGATTATGATTGTGAGTAAGAACAATTTTGTTTGATTTTATGGTTTAATTTGGTGAATTGATCCCAGGTGATTCATAATGAAAAAGATAAGCAGTAAAGTAAACATGAGATAAAGGGGATGAGAGAAAAGGGAGATGGGGTTTTGTAGAGGGAGAGATATGAACTTTAGTTAGATGTTGGGTTATTATTCTTTAGATAGATAGATGATGCCAAAGTCAAGTTAGGTGTGAAAAAAATGCTGGTCAATATATTATTACGGAGAGTATTATTTATTATAATTAGTATTTTATAAATAAAAACTAATAAAATAATTTATTAATATTTTAAATTGTATCTAGCAGACATAAAAACAAACAGTCTTCGGTGTTCAATCTACAGATCTTCAGATCACATCTTCTCTACAGACGTGGTTCGCAGATCTTCAGACAAAAACATCTTAAAAAACAAACAGCACCTAAGAGTTGGTTGTATATATTGTGCTATTCATTAAATAGCATGTATATGTCAGATAACATTTGCAATTTATACACAACTAGAAAAAAATTCGACCGCACGTTGCTGCGGTTGTATTCAACGCGCGGTCGAATGTGGATATACGTTGTTTGATACCTAATATATTTAGTCGGTTGGGTTGTTTGTTGGACGTGTATGCATATGTATGAAATATAGCCCGAAATATTTAGTTTTTTTATCGATGTCCGTTTAGCGTATAGTTAGTCGCGTTGTGTTCGTAAAAAATTTTTGAGTTGAACGGTGGTCTCGAAAAAATTTAACTTGCACCGAGCGAGACTATAGGGTCCGTTATTTAGTGTTTTTATAACGATGTCCGTTTCGCGTATAGTTAGTCCCGTTGGGTCCGTCTGATTTTTTCGAGTTGAACGGTGGTCTCGGAAAAATTTAACTCGGACCGAGCGAGAAGATAGGGCCCGTTAAAAATTTGGGTGTAATTGTTTTCTTTAATTTAATAAAATTATATAATTACGCTTTCTACCCCTGAAAAAGTGGAAACTTGAGGGACCGTTGTGTAAATTAAGCCAAAATTGAGGGACCGTTTGTAGTGTGAACGCAAACTCAAAACGACAATTCGCTATAACTGAAATGACGATATCGGCCATGCCTTTTTGTATTTAGGCATAATTGCGTTTGGTCGTAAAATTATTTCAAGTTGAACGGTGATAACGTAAAAATTAAACTCGCGGCGGAAAAAAGGATAGAACCAGTTAAAAATTTGGGTGGAATTTATTTAATGTTTATTATATTAAACTTGAAAGTTCAATTTTGACTCCCAATCAATTGAATGTTGACACTTTTTCACCCTAAAAGTTGACAATTTATACCCCTAAAAGTTGAGCCATTTGACTCTTTCCTTCCTTGGGGAAAACGACATGTTTGCAATACTCACAAATGGGGCTAAACGACCCAAAATCTTGTGGGTATTAGTAGATAAGGTTAATTATACATAATTACGGCTTTATTAAGTAAGGCAACAGCAAGCGCCGATTTGTTGGCGACTTGACGGCCGCTTAAAACCTAAATTGAATCTCAGGCATGATCTAAATCCCATGAAAATTTGATTCTACCATTTTCATGGCGTGTTTTCCATTTTTTTATTATTATTATTAAAAAATATTATTTATTTTTTATTTTATTTATTTAGTTTTATTATATTTTTTTGGCCGGAGGTCCATTGGAAGCAATCTCTTTACCCGTCGAAAAGAGAGAGGGAAAACCTTCTCTACTCTTGGAGTGTTTCACCTGGGGTGGAGAAATGACTTCTCTTTATTCAAGGATAGAGGAAGGATTGTCTACGTCTCACCTTCCCCATACCCCACACATGTGGGATTGAATTTTGTTGTTGTTGTACACAATTATACATAATATATATATGTAAACTTTAAAAGGTTAGTGGGTAGGTAATAACAGTTGTTATTTGGTAGTGCTTACCATGTTAAAATATTAGTGCACAACTCAAGTGGCTCAACTTGCTTAACTTGATTTTGAAATTTATTGCTCAAGTTGCTCAACTTATTCAAATGGGTTTAGGCCATTATTGACGAAATTAATGGTTAAGGTGTTTAGTGGACAACTTGACATTATCTTTTGTGGCATACTTGCATAATCAAGTTGCCTTTTATTTTGTTTTATTAGTGCTAGTTATCATATTGGTATGTTCACATGTATGCTAGTTGTCATGTTAGTGTTTTCACTTGTATGCTAGTTGTCATTTAGCTTTACTAGTGGGTCAAGTTGTTGTTGTGTTATGATTATGTTTTGCTTTAATCCTCTATATAAGGATTTTATTGTAACCATTTGAAATCAATCCAACGCATTTAGTTTTTCATATTCTTGTTCATATTATTTCCTTAACCTTTCATTCATAGCAAAATAACTTGTTGTTTTATGGTATCGAGAGCTTGGTTCTAAGTTAAACTCTTGTGTGCAAATACTCAAAGTTTACTTAAATTTTCAAACTAGTTATCTTGCTATCAAAAATGGAAGGCACAAATGGAAACAATGGTGGTATGGTCAATGGAATGGAGAAACTTGTAGGTAACAACTACAAGTATTGGAAGATGTATATGGAGGCTTTTCTTCAAGGTCATGATCTATGGGAACTTGTGACCGGAGGTGATGCCATAATTCCCGTAGAAATTCTAGAGAATAGAGTCAAAAAGAAAATGGAAGGTAAGGTGTGGAAAGGCTCTCTTTGCATTGAGAACTTTAATTAGCAAAGAGTTCATAGAACACGTTCATGATATTACTTCTCCAAAAGAAGTATGGGATACTCTTGAGAAACTCTTTTCTAAGAAAAATATCGCAAGGTTGCAAATCTTGGAAAACGAGTTAGCAATCTTAAGACAAGAAGGTATAAATGTTTTCGAATATTTCTTACGGGTCAAAAATCTCTGTTCTGAAATATCAAAGATTGATATGAGAGAATTAGTGAAGCTCGTTTGCGAAGATATCTAATTCGCAGTTTGAAGAAGGAGTATGTCTCATTCATAACCTCTATTCAGGGGTGGACTACTCAACCTTCGGTTGACGAATTGGAGAATTTACTCTCTAATCAAAAAGCTTTGGCCAAGCAAATGGCTAAAGGATTTGAAAATGATGTGGTATTATTTTCAAAAGGGAAGAACTTCAAGAAAGGTTCTTCTAGCAAAGAAAAAGAAGAAGAGCAAACTAGTTACAAAAGTAACTATGAGAAGAAACCTCCTACATGTTACAAGTGCGGGAAGGTTGGTCACATCAAGAGATATTGTCGTTCTAAAGTCACAAAAGCAAATGTGGCTTGTTCAAACAACGATGATGATGAAGTCAAATGGGAGCAATGTTTTACCATTGATACGGTTTTCAAGAAGAATCAATGGATTGTCGATTCGGGTTGATCTCATCATGTATCCGGTGATGGAACTCTCCTTCATGATGTTAAAGATCACAATCAAAATCAAGTTGTAATCACGGACGACAACTCAACTCATCCGGTTAAAAAGGAAGGTAATGTTATTATTGATGTTAATAATGATACATTTACTTTGGAAGATATTTATCTTGTTTCTAAATTGACCAAGTATCTAGTTTCGGTACCTCAAATTACCAAATCCGGAAAGCATGTTCTTTTTGGTCCAACGGATGTGAAAGTCCTTGTGAATGTTAAGGAGATTGTGGGTGATGTTCTTTTCATGGGAGAAAAGAAAGGTTCTTTGTTTTTGTTATCCGTGGGTGAGGCTTATGTGAAGAAAACAAGTCAAACCGACAACGGAGCTATTTGGCATGCAAGACTAGGCCATGTGGGATATCAAATGTTACAAAAGATATTCTCACATAAGCTAGTTAATAGTATTCCTCAATTAAAGAATGTTCGTGAGAAGGTAATATGCCAAGGGTGTCAATATAGAAAGTCACACTGACTTCCATATAAGAAGTCAACAAACCGAAATCAAGGTTTGCTTGACTTAATTCATACGGATTTGATGGGGCCAACAAGAATGTAACGACCCAACCCGTCGTAATTCCGGCCCATAAAATTTTTTCTTTTTAACATGACAATATATACAACATTAGCCCATTTATGTTTCCGAAAACATCATCATTACAATATTAAGTTTAAACATCTTTAAAACATACAATACATGAATTAAGTTTACAAAACGAGAATACAACCCGGGACCCATTTGACGTATCCAAAAGATAGATCATGACCCGACTAGTTTACTTTACAACCAAAACCGAGCATGGTGATTGGGAACACTACGCTACCCAATCCTAATCAAAGTCTAAAGCAATCCGTAAACCACTAGTCCCCAATGCAAACAATATATAGTTTACCTACACGCATCCACTTACAAATACCATGCAAACAATGCATAAACGAGCTAGTATCACCAAACATACAACTAGCAACAACATTAGTATATACATCACTACGAATATAAACTAAACATAACAAGGCATAAACATGCTAACCATTCTCCCACTTTGGTACTACCGACTTGTAGTTGACCAATATCGCCGAGTCCAACTCGCAATGATGTCACCGACTTGTGAATCATCATAAGGTGTCACCGACTTGTGAATCACCTACCACGACATAAGGGGTCACCGACTTGTGAACCACCAAGAGGTGTCACCGACTTGTGAATCACCATAGGGTGTCACTGACTTGTGAGTCACCTTCCAACACATACGAGGTCACCGACTTGAGAACCACCATGAGGTGTCACCGACTTGTGAATTACCATAGGGTGTCACCGACTTGTGAATTACACACCAAGACATATGAAGTCACCGACTTGTGAACCTCCATGAGGTGTCACCGACTTGTGAATCACCATAGGGTGTCATCGACTTGTGAATCACCCACCAAGACACTACTAACTCATAGTTCTCATCATGCATACTATCAATAAGTCACCGGCTTGTGACATAACACCAATACTAACGATGTGGCACCGAAGACCCACATCGCGTACGAGTAAATAAACTACATACATACATGTATAAATATTCCACTCACCTTAGGTCTTGATGAATGCAACCGTATACTCTTTAACTTGTCAATGGAATGTACCTATTCCATTTATCACATACAACAACACAATTATGGTGGATTTATAAACCAACCCAAATTGACACTTAGTGCAAATTTAACCCAATTGCACCTCCAAGCACAACCAAAGCCCAAACTAACCAATAATCACTTAACACAAGTGAAAATGGTCCTATAAAGCCAATTTAACCAAAACACAAGTATTAATACTTGTCTTCCCCAATTTGACTCATAAACTCTAATTTTGACCCATATCAAAATTAGTCTTCCAAATACACCCAAATAGGTTTCAACACATCCAAAATCACTAAACCTAGTGATTAAACCTAATTACAAGTCTTAACCATGGTTAAATCATCAACCAACCCAAAAGCCACCAACAAGGGTCAACAACACCAATTACTAGCTCCAAACTTCCAATAAAGAGCTAAATGGGTTTTCTTAAGAACATGCAAGTTCAAAACCCTAAATTGAACAACAAACATAAACAATGAAATTTGGAGTTAGAACTTACCAACACTACCACAATGTTTCCGTGAACGAGGAGAACAACTTTAACTCTTTCACTCTTGACCGAATCACTCTTATTCTTCCCCAAAACCCCTAATCTCTCTCTAAAACCTTTTGTTTCTCACTCTAGGGTTTCATGTGTTTGGATGAGAAGAAAATGGAAGAAATGAAGTTCGGATAAGGTTTGGATCAGTTTTGGTGGCCAAAAATATGTCCACATGTGAAAGGACGAAGCTACCCCTCATTAAACACCTTTAAAAAAAATGCTGAATCAGGTCTTTACACGGAGTGCCACGTAACTGGCACAGCGTGCCACTTGGGTTCTAAATTTGCTTATTTTTGCCTTGGCACGACATGCCACTATCTTGGCACGGCGTGCCACTCTGAAACTGGTTTGCTGAATTTTACTTTGACACGGCGTGCCACTTTCTTGTCACGGCGTGGCACTCTGAAACTGAATGTGATGTATAAAATTAAATATTCATACGCCATCAATGATACACCCAATCATAATTGAGGTAAACCAACCATCATACATTGTTAGAAATGTCGTACGAAATATGTTTTTACATTAAACATGTTTTACGACTCCGACATCTTTTTTAAATGCCTGCACATGTACGTTTGAATTCAGGGTGTTACAACTCTCCTCCACTTAAACTAGATCACGTCCTCGCAATCTAAGCCCTCATAACAGTCAAGAAAGTACACCTTCCTTGACTCTTCAAGTTCTCACATAACTCGAGACCTTTCGATGCCGCCATTGCATCATATCGGTCTCACTTCTTTAATACGCAATGTTTAAACCACACAATAATTTCCTTCACGATTCTGTGGCACACTCTAACTTAAGATTTAGAGTATCATCGCCAACCGAAAATCTATCTGGGTCATCCGCACCACACACAAGGTGATGGAATTCCCCATACGCTCTTCGGTAACTCCAATCGACACACAATCTATCTTTTTTTTAGTTCACCACTCGTCCATCTTTCCAAGTGAACCTTTACTTTGACCGTCTATCAAGGATGATCTGGTCACCTTTCGCATGTACAAGTCCTCTATACTCTATAGAACTCGCTCTCGAAAGCGCTCTACACTAACATATCTCTATACGAGACAGTCAAAATTAACACTCTACGTCCCGAGTTCGCTCACCAAACAGGATGACTTCCAGGAAACTGGTCGAACACGCCTACCAAACCGAGGCAACACCGTATGCTCCAGGTACATACTCCCCCACATAGGGTTTTGACCCCACACTATCACTGCCAAGATGATAACATCTCGCGGAATTTCGACATTCCACAGAACACATGACCGGTCTCGACGTTGGTCATACTCAACAATTCTTCGCAGATTTACAACAAGGTACTCGAACCTCAACGTTTCAAATCGGTCAAATGTTAACGCCCGCTAATAATCACAATAAACCATTATCGTACCTTCGAGTTTCACATCGGTACCCAAGTACGAGGTAATCAAACCACCGGAGTGAAACATTCCACTAGCATGTATACGGAGGCACCTGACGCAGTGTTATGCAACTCCCATTACTACCATCGAGTCTCAAGAGCTCGACCCTTATAGGGTCTACCCTCGGTGTCACACGTCACCTGACTACTCGAAGTCACATAAATCCAACGAACCTTACGGCTCAACGCCCACAACTTTCTAGCGACACCCGCTAGTCCTTATCCACCTAGGCCGCACAACTAGCCTATTTACCCTTCAACTCATCACTAAGGAGACGCTTGGAAACACCAAGTCTTACACCCTCCCACACACCGTCGCAATCATGAGCACGGTTATCAACACACTTCGAAGCTGGTCAACTCCCGTGACTCTAAACGTACACGACGTGGTTAACGTAAATGCCTCTTGAACTGCATATCATTCCTACGCTAACACTTAATGGAGAGAAACACAAGTAACCATATAATCACATCACGGTTACACCCTACTCGGTTTAACCCCCAACACCAAATGATTAACCCGACCTGGTTAGTCAAGTACACTGGTCAACCTACCTCGGCCAACACCTATCATCTAATGATTAACCCAACTCGGTTAGTCAAACGCACTTGGTCATCCCGACTCGGTCAAACTCCTAACAACAATTGATTAACCCGACTCGGTTAGTCAAACACCCTTGGTCAACCCGAATGGGCTAAAACCCTAACAACAATTGATTAACCCAAGTCGGTTAGTCAAACGCATTCGATCAACCCGACTCGATCAAACCCCTAACGACAATTGATTAATGATGTTAAAGCGAAGGGGTACAAAATACTATTAATTTTTACTAGGAAAAACTATTAAATACGATTCAATTTTACACAAGTTATTTATTTATTTATAGAGTGGATATACCTAAACCTTGCTACAACACTTATAGGCAGTGTACCTAATCGTACAGTAGTGTAGTTTTTAGTAAGTCCGGTTCGTTCCACAGGGAGCTAGCCAAGTTTAACGCTATATTTTTAAAACTATATTTGTAAATATATAAATATATATAAGTAGTATTATTATTATAAAAGAGGGTTTTTACCATTTAAAGACCGGTTTGTCGATTTTAAAACTTTAGTCGCAGTTAAAACCTAATGTAAAATATTAAAAATAAAAATAACTTAATGTAAAGTAAATAACGATAATGAAATTGCGATAAATAAAATGATGATAAATAAAATTGCGATAATTAAAAAGTACGATAATTAAAAGTGCAATAAATAAAATGACAGTAAATAAAAGTACGATGAAATATGAAATAAAGGAATTATGCTTATTTAAACTTCCGTAATCATGATGTTTGATGTGTTGATTTTAGTTTATTACCATGGGTTAATTGTCCTTTGTCCTGGATTATTCAATATGTCCATCTGGTTTTTGTCCATAACAGTCCATCAGTCATAAATATAAAGTGCGAGTGTCATCGTCAAATTATCCTTATATCCGAAGTCAAATATTCCAACTAATTGGGGACTTAAACTGTAATAAGGTTTTAATACTTTATTATCAATTACACCAAGTGTCCTTGCATGTAATCCACCCCTGTTTTAATGAGTCCATTGACTATTAATCCATTCCCGTGTCCGGTTAAATGAATGATTATTAGTACTTATAAATATCTCGCCCATCGTGTCCGATCGAGTGTATATGGTTATTTATAGGTACGTCCAATTGTAAATCTTTATATTAAATTAACGAACTATCATTCAATTAAATAAATATAAAGCCCATTAATAGCCTATAGTCTAATTTCCACAAGTGTCGTTCTTTTGTCCAAACCCCAATTATGGTACAAAGCCCAATTACCCCGTCTTAATATTTTAGCCCAACATCATGATTACTTTGGCTTAAATAAGCATAATAATAACTTAGCTACGAGACATGATGTTAGGCGAGGTGTATATAAAATAGCTATTAAATTTTACAAGGAAATACTATTAAATACGATACAATTTTACACAAGATATTTATTTATTTAGAGAATGGATATACTTAAACCTTGCTACAACACTTATAGGCAGTGTACCTAATCGTACAGTAGTGTAGTTTTTAGTAAGTCCGGTTCGTTCCACAGGGAAAATCTTTTAATCAAAGCTTAACGCTATATTAGTTTAATTTTATAAAAATACAAATATATATATAAGTAATATTATTATTATAAAGGGGGGTTTTTACCGTTTAATGATCGGTTTGTCGATTTTAAAACTTTAGTCGCAGTTAAAACCAAATGTAAAATAATAAATAAATACAAGACTTAATTTAAAGCGTAAAGTAAATAACGATAATGAAATTGCGAATAATAAAAGTGCGATAAAATAAACTTGCGATAATTAAAAAGTACGATAATTAAAAGTGCAATTAAATACAATAACAATAAAAATGCGATAATTAGAAGTGCAATTAAATATAAAATAAAGGAAATTAAATATGAAATAAAAGAATTATGCTTATTTAAACTTCCGTAATCATGATTTTTGACGTGTTGATTTTAGTTTTATGCCCATGGGTTAATTGTCCTTTGTCCTGGATTATTTAATATGTCCGTCTGGTTTTTGTCCATAACAGTCCATCAGTCATAAATATAAAGTGCGAGTATCCTCGTCAAATTATCTTTATACCCGAAGTCAAATATTCCAACTAATTGGGGACTTAAACTGTAACAAGGTTTTAATACTTTGTTTAATAATTACACCAGGTTATCGACTGCGTGTAACCCAAGGTTTTAATACTTTGTTATCAATTATGCCAAGTGTCCTTGTACATAATTTCACCCATATTTTAATTATTCCATAGACTATTAATCCATTCCCGTATCCGGTTAAATGAACGATTATTCGTACATATAAATATCCCGCCCATCGTGTCCGATCGAGTGTATGTGGTTATTTATAGGTACGTCTAATTGTAAATCTTTATATTAAAATTAACAAACTATCATTTAGTTAAACAAATATAAAGCCCATTAATAGCCCATAGTCTAATTTCTACAAGTGTCGTTCTTTTGTCCAAACCCCAATTATGGTACAAAGCCCAATTACCCAATTTTAGTAATTAGCCCAACATCATGATTACTTCGTTTTAAATAAGCATAATAATAACTTAGCTACGAGACATTAAATTAAAAAGGTTGAACATAACTTAGAATGATTAAAAATAGCGTAGCATTACACGGACAGAATTTCGACTTACACCCTTACAACATTCACTAACATACCCTTATTATTAGGATTAAAATTAAAATTAAAATTAAAATATAAATTATAAATATAAATATTACGTATAGATAGATAGAGAGAGATTGAATTATATATTTTTGCGATCAAACTGCATTTGCTTTTATAGGCGGTTTAAGAATTTGGGGCTCCGTGACTCGCGGCAATTTTTGCCTTCAAACTCCGCGAGTCGCGGAGTTTGATTTTCCAGCTCACCAACTTTGGAGTCTTTCTTTGCCGACGAATTTTTAATATACTATAATATTTAAATAATTATAAGAATTATTTAAATATTATATTATATTTATGTGCATAGTTGACTTGTAATTTTTAGTCCGTTGCATCGAGCGATGAGAGTTGACTCAGGTCCCGGTTCCGAATTTTCGAACGTCCTTCCGTATAATTTAATATCTTGTACTTTGCGTTTTGAATCTTGTACTCTTGTAATTTCGAGACGTTTCTTATCAATAATTGGAACCTCTTTGATTGTATTTTGTACTTTTGAGCTTTTTGGTCGTTTGCGTCTTCAATTCGTCGAATCTGTCTTTTGTCTTCACCTTTTATTATTTAAACGAATATCACTTGTAAATAGAGCAATTGCAACTAAAAGCTTGTCTTTCTTGAGGAATAATGCTATGAAATATATGTTCGTTTTTAGCATTATCAAGACATTAATTTAAAAAGTTTGAACATAACTTACAATGATTAATAATAGCGTAGCGTTACACGGACAGAATTTCGACTTACACACTTACAACATTCGCTAACATACCCTTATTATTCTTAAATTAAAATTAAAATTAAAATTATAAATTATATATATATATATATATATATATATATATATATATATATATATATATATATATATATATATATATATATATATATATATATATATATATATCTTGAGAGATAGAGAGGATAGAAAAAGATGTGTTGAGCTCGAGCACCAGACTGCCTTTTATAGGAATGTGGCCAGAAAAAGTAGGCCCTGCGATCGCATGGGAATTAGGCCTCCAGGCCATGCGATCGCATGGAGAAAGGATCCAGCTCACAATCATTTGTCTCCTAGTTTGCTGACGGTTTTAATATATAATATATAATATATATATATATATATATATATATATATATATATATATATATATATAATTTTAAGAATTAATTATATATTATATTATATTTATGTGCATAGTTGACTTGTAATTTTTAGTCCGTTGCATCGAGCGTTGAGAGTTGACTCTGGTCCCGGTTCCAGATTTTCGAACGTCCTTTCGTACTATTTAATATCTTGTACTTTGCATTTCGCGGCTCGTATTCTTGTAATTTTTAGACGTTTCCCATCAATAAATTGAACCTCTTTGATTGTACTTTGTACTTTTGAGCTTTTTGGTCGTTTGCGTCTTCAATTCGTCGAATCTGTCTTTTGTCTTCACCTTTTATTATTTAAACGAATATCACTTGTAAATAGAATAATTGCAACTAAAAGCTTGTCTTTCTTGAGGGATAATGCTATGAATACATGTTCGTTTTTAGTATTATCAAATATTCCCACACTTGAGCATTGCTTGTCCTCAAGCAATATAGTCTTGAAATAAAAATACTAGAATCACTTCTTTATTCTTCACACTTTGTACATCAGTGATTTCTATACGGCTGTATGAACAATGATAATAACGTTGTGGTTTACATTCCCACATGACTATGAAAATTTAGATCCTTTAGGAAATTAGATCTTTATGAAAACATTTGATCTTTTGAAAATTCAATCTAGATTTTAACATAGACAAGTTTTCCGGAATAACTCTTCACCGGTGTTTGCAAATTGTTTTTGTGGGTTTCAGATTTGAAAATTTTAGCTCAAAACTTGCAGTTTTGTGTCACCCACTTGCTAACCTTGTATTGGGAAAGCAACACGTCCAGTATACTTGCTCCGTATATTATCTTTCAGTAAACTACCGTCCAGTTGTAAAGGAAAGCGTTGAACAAGCAACTGTTAAGGCAATGTCCCGTGACATGCTTTTGATTATGGTCTATAACGTGTCGGATGCAATTACTATCCTTTGTAGGAGCAATAGTAAAGATCACCCTATAATTTTTCGGTCTGGCACAAAGTCCTGTCTTTGACCATGCTATGCAACCACCGTTCTTACAGTTGACACCTGATTTGGTTCAGGTGACCTAATGAATTCCAGGTGAATTCCTAGGATTTTACGTTCAATGGTAATGAACGCATTGAAAATGGGTTTTCAGAAAACAAATCGATTTGTAATTTGATCAAAATATTTTCTTGTTCAAGCTCGAGTTTAGATATCATCGAATTCCATGAGTTTGTAATTCTCAATCTTTAAGGTCAATCTCAAGGATTGAGTAATATCAGTCTTAAAAGCTGAGTTTTGATCTTTAAGGAGATTATCCTTTCTGGGGATCTGATTCATTAGTCTTATAAGCTAATTTGCACGGTGCCCCCCATTGTACGAGACAGATCCTCTCATGATTAGGATAAGTCTAATCACTTGGCGACCCTGTTTGATGCTGAGGTTCGTGGATTTCCAGCTGATTTTCGAGAAAACTTTTCAAGGTTTTTCGTAGACTCTACAACTGGTCTGGATGACAACTTCCTGACCTAAAGCAAGAAGCGTGTGTCTTTTTCGGAAGACTTTACTTCTTTTTAATGATGGAATTGATTCATCGTGTAGATCTATCTTTCTTTCAAATATATTATAAGAAATTGGGTAAAAATGATAAAATTGTCCAAAACAAAAGTATCTTCAATTATTTGTACAAAAATATGTGATATATGTTCTAAATAATTTTATAAATTTTTCCCACACTTGGCTATTATTTTCCTTTCTTTGCCTTTTTATTTTCCTCTATTCCATTTTAAATGAATTTTAACATTTTAGGTTGTTTCTCAATTTATGTCCTTTCTGAGGTAACAATAATTTTGGTGTTAACACCTAGTTTTATCGTTCATAAATATGTATAAACATGATTTTGAGTTCATTTATTTGAAAATTTTGAAAAATTTTACTAGAATTGGGTAGTCAGTATATAAGACTAGGGCTGTTCTTTATTATCAGAGAGCACTAGATTCTAATACAACTACTGCGTTACTAGTATTTTTAATGGTAACCAAGTGTATAAATTAAAATTTTAAAAATCCGAAAGAATTTAACCTCTTCTCACACTTAAGATCTTGCAATGCCCTCATTTGCAAGAAATCAGTAACAATTTAAATTATTGAGGATGATTAGCGTAGAAGAATGATTAAATTTTAGCAAAGTTTCCAAACATATTGGTGTTTGTTTGTTGAATGATAAATGGTGCACATCATTTGTTCATTCCGTCTTGTTGTTACATCACATTTGTTTTTCGTTTTGTCATCAAAATTAGTAGCTTTTGCTGAACTTAATGCCAGTCTTTGAAAATGCGCTGTTTTACCCTGTTGTGTACAATTGACAATATACATTCATACAAATAATAACATGCATGGTAATTTGAAATGGGACTTAACATCCCACTTTTAAATCAAATATGAAATATTAGTACAACATAATAAAAAAAATTTAAAACTTACATTAAAGTATCACAATATTATATGTTTAAACATAATTAAATAAAAATAATAAAAAGATAAAAATCATATACAGTAGGGGATATTAACAAAGCTTCTAGTGTTTCGAATACACTTAAGGTAAAATAAATCGTGTAAGGTCATCTTCTCCTTGTTCTTACCTCTTTGTGTAATCGAATTAGCTAAAAATCTATGTATAATACGTAGCTCTGCTTTGTTAATATCTAAATAGGAGTGTCTTCCTCCCAGCGTAAAAACATTATAATTTGACATACGCCTCCAGACGGCGTCTGCATCAAAATTCCTATCTACCCTTTCACCATGATAAATAAAATTTGTACAATCAGGTAGTAGTGATTCACCAGGAGTGTAAATCTGTAAAGCCCTAGCCATGTCCAGTATGGACATCCTGTACATCCTACGGCCAAGTAAAAATCTAAGAAAACTTCTATCATCTAACCTAACTACATCCGTATTTAACGCTATAGTACTCATAAGCTCAACACACCATTCCTTATATACAGGCCTACGAATGGTGAATAAACATTCCCAATCGGGAAAAGAAGAGCTGCCATACCTTTGGATCAGATGATGTCTAACTGAGTTAACTAGTTGGACCCTTTCCAAAGGCTCCCAATCGATTACCCTCGGTACTTCTACATTTTTCGTTACCAGTTTAAATTTGTTACTTTGGTACGTCGGGTAATCTCTCCAACTTCGATCAAATCTCAAATTGGGATGCAACTGTTCTTCATGAATCGTTGGGTGTTCTATTATCGGATGAATCAGAAATTGTACGTAGGCATTAACATATTCTTGTTGCGGATCATAGTATGGTATGTGTTGATCAGGTTGTTGTTGTTGTTCCTGTTGTTGCTCCGGTTCATATTGCATTTCTGGTTCAGGTTCCAGAGCAGGTTGCCTAGATGATGACGATGCACCATCAGTATCGGTATATCTCTGCAAAACACATTAAATACAAAATTTGTGCATCCAAATATGCATTAGTGTTAGCAAAATAATAACTTGAAATAATTACAATAACATGTTTAATCAAAATTAAACTTATACACATTTTCACAATTTTCACAATTCTACACTTTTTCAAATAAGCATATATGAAAATGTTTACGAAGTTCATAAGCATTCAACTCAAATAACATGTTAAAATAACCATTACTAGCAATTAAACAAGTTTCAAATGGCATTTACATCAAATTAATCAAGTTCATGAATTTTAGACTTAAAAAGTCCACTTTAATTCTCAAAAATCATGTTTAGGATCAAAGTTTGGATCATTTAGCTACCTAAACATGTTACACTACTTAATTAAGCAATAATTCATGAAAAAATCGGCCATAACCTGTTTATATCAAAAAGCCCCAAATTGCTCAAGAACACAAACCCTAGATTTCTAAAATTTTTTAAGTTTAAAGCTTCAAATCATGTTAAATAGCATCAATTTAACTCTAATTACACTAGAAATTAACAAAATCAAATTAGGTAAATTATAGCTCAAGAACACTAAAAATCAAATTTAAAGAGGTTTATGAAATGTCCCGTTCTTATTGATTAAAAACGTTCCATATTAATTGATTTTGTTGCGAGGTTTTGACCTCTATATGAGACGTTTTTCAAAGACTGCATTCATTTT
Source organism: Rutidosis leptorrhynchoides (assembly GCF_046630445.1). NCBI lineage: Eukaryota > Viridiplantae > Streptophyta > Magnoliopsida > Asterales > Asteraceae > Rutidosis > Rutidosis leptorrhynchoides. The sequence continues at coordinate 258,465,271 of NC_092339.1, forward strand.
TAAAACAAACCATAACCTTTATTTCATAAATAAAGGTTTAAAAAGCTTTACGTAGATTATCAAATAATGATAATCTAAAATATCCTGTTTACACACGACCATTACATAATGGTTTACAATACAAATATGTTACACCGAAATCAGTTTCTTGAATTCAGTTTTTACACAATATCATACAAACATGGACTCCAAATATTGTCCTTATTTTAGTATGCAACAGCAGAAGCTCTTAGTATTTACCTGAGAATAAACATGCTTTAAACGTCAACAAAAATGTTGGTGAGTTATAGGTTTAACCTATATATATCAAATCGTAACAATAGACCACAAGATTTCATATTTCAATACACATCCCATAAATAGAGATAAAAATCATTCATATGGTGAACACCTGGTAACCGACATTAACAAGATGCATATATAAGAATATCCCCATCATTCCGGGACACCCTTCGGATATGATATAAATTTCGAAGTACTAAAGTATCCGGTACTTTGGATGGGGTTTGTTAGGCCCAATAGATCTATCTTTAGGATTCGCGTCAATTAGGGTGTCTGTTCCCTAATTCTTAGATTACCAGACTTATTAAAAAGGGGCATATTCGATTTCGATAATTCGACCATAGAATGTAGTTTCACGTACTTGTGCCTATTTTGTAAATCATTTATAAAACCTGCATGTATTCTCATCCCAAAAATATTAGATTTTAAAAGTGGGACTATAACTCACTTTCACAGATTTTTTACTTCGTCGGGAAGTAAGACTTGGCCACTGGTTGATTCACGAACCTATAACAATATATACATATATATCAAAGTATGTTCAAAATATATTTACAACACTTTTAATATATTTTGATGTTTTAAGTTTATTAAGTCAGCTGTCCTCGTTAGTAACCTACAACTAGTTGTACATAGTTAGATGTACAGAAATAAATCGATAAATATTATCTTGAATCAATCCACGACCCAGTGTATACGTATCTCAGTATTGATCACAACTCAAACTATATATATTTTGGAATCAACCTCAACCCTGTATAGCTAACTCCAACATTCACATATAGAGTGTCTATGGTTGTTCCGAAATATATATAGATGTGTCGACATGATAGGTCGAAACATTGTATACGTGTCTATGGTATCTCAAGATTACGTAATATACAATACAAGTTGATTAAGTTATGGTTGGAATAGATTTGTTGCCAATTTTCACGTAGCTAAAATGAGAAAAATTATCCAATCTTGTTTTACCCATAACTTCTTCATTTTAAATCCGTTTTGAGTGAATCAAATTGCTATGGTTTCATATTGAATCTATTTTATGAATCTAAACAGAAAAAGTATAGGTTTATAGTCAGAAAAATAAGTTACAAGTCGTTTTTGTAAAGGTAGTCATTTCAGTCGAAAGAACGTCGTCTAGATGACCATTTTAGAAAACATACTTCCACTTTGAGTTTAACCATAATTTTTGGATATAGTTTCATGTTCATAATAAAAATCATTTTCCCAGAATAACAACTTTTAAATCAAAGTTTATCATAGTTTTTAATTAACCAACCCAAAACAGCCCGCGGTGTTAGTACGACGGCGTAAATCCGGTTTTACGGTGTTTTTTGTGTTTCCAGGTTTTAAATCATTAAGTTAGCATATCATATAGATATAGAACATGTGTTTAGTTGATTTTAAAAGTCAAGTTAGAAGTATTAACTTTTATTTGCGAACAAGTTTAGAATTAACTAAACTATGTTCTAGTGATTACAAGTTTAAACCTTCGAATAAGATAGTTTTATATGTATGAATCGAATGATGTTATGAACATCATTGCTATCTCAAGTTCCTTGGATAAACCTACTGGAAATGAGAAAAATAGATCTAGCTTCAAAGGATCCTTGGATGGCTTGAAAGTTCTTGAAGCAGAATCATGACACGAAAACAATTTCAAGTAAGATTTCCACTCGAAATAAGATTGTTATAGTTATAGAAATTGAATTAAAGTTTGAATATGATTATTACCTTGTATTAGAAAGATAACCTACTGTAAGTAACAAAGGTTTCTTGATCTTGGATGATTAAAACTTGGAAGTAAACTTGCAATCTTGGAAGTATTCTTGATTTTATGAAACTAGAACTTTTGGAATTTATGAAGAACACTTAGAACTTGAAGATAGAACTTGAGAGAGATCAATTAGATGAAGAAAATTGAAGAATGAAAGTGTTTGTAGGTATTTTTGGTCGTTGGTGTATGGATTAGATATAAAGGATATGTAATTTTGTTTTCATGTAAATAAGTCATGAATGATTACTCATATTTTTGTAATTTTATGAGATATTTCATGCTAGTTGCCAAATGATGGTTCTCACATGTGTTAGGTGACTCACATAGGCTGCTAAGAGCTGATCATTGGAGTGTATATACCAATAGTACATACATCTAAAAGCTGTGTATTGTACGAGTACGAATACGGGTGCATACGAGTAGAATTGTTGATGAAACTGAACGAGGATGTAATTGTAAGCATTTTTGTTAAGTAGAAGTATTTTGATAAGTGTCTTAAAGTCTTTCAAAAGTGTATGAATACATATTAAAACAATACATGTATATACATTTTAACTGAGTCGTTAAGTCATCGTTAGTCGTTACATGTAAATGTTGTTTTGAAACCTTTAGGTTAACGATCTTGTTGAATGTTGTTAACCCATTGTTTATTATAACAAATGAGATGTTAAATTGTTATATTATCATGATATTATGATATATAATATATCTTAGTATGATATATATACAGTTAAATGTCGTTACAACGATAATCGTTACATATATGTCTCGTTTTCGAAATCATTAAGTTAGTAGTCTTATTTTTACATATGTATTTCATTGTTAATACACTTAATAATATATTTACTTATCATTTAACATAATTAACCAAGTGTATCAATATCTTAATATGATTCATATGTACCTAGTAAGACGTTGTTATAACGATAATCGTTATATATATCGTTTTCGAGTTTCTTAAATTAATAGTCTCATTTTTATGTATATAACTCATTGTTAAAATACCTAATGAGATACATATTTATAATAAAATCATGTTAACTATATATATAACCATATATATGTCATCGTATAGTTTTTACAAGTTTTAACGTTCGTGAATCACCGGTCAACATGGGTGGTCAATTGTCTATATGAAACCTATTTCAATTAATCAAGTCTTAACAAGTTTGATTGCTTAACATGTTGAAAACACTTAATCATGTAAATAACAATTTCATTTAATATATATATAAACATGGAAAAGTTCGGGTCACTACAGTTTAGGGGTGAAATCTTTACCTTCCTGCTTAAAAATCTAAACCTATGCATGATTAGAGCATATTATTGTGAGAAATTTGGTGAAATTTGGGTGAAAAATGGTGATTTGAAGAGTGTATATGTGTATGTGTTCGTGTGTTGTGTGTGGAGTGAGACAGAAGCAGAAGGCTCGCTGTCTTTTGTTCCTGACCAGTTTTTCTTGGCCATGCGACCGTATGGATTTTAAGAGGAAACCCCATGCGATCGCATGGGGTCCTGATTTCTTCTTTTTTTTATTTTTTTTATTTTTTTTATTTTTTTTTAAAAACCTTATACTTTTAAAACAAATAATTAATTAAAATTTAAAAATTTTGTTTCTTTTTAGGATGAGGGCGTTTCGGATCGTTGTCCTAGTCCGTCTCTCGACAAAATTTTAAAATTTGTCACTTTTTAAGCGTTGTTTTAAAAGCAAAGATTTTTGAGTTTTTTTAAATGTTTTTGGCATACTTTAATTCAATAAGATTAAAAATAATGATAATAAAATTTCTCGTCCCGCCCTCGGGTAAAGCAATTTCGGTTCAACGACCTAGTCTTCAACTCATGACGAATTTTAAATATCAAATTTTTAACTTAATGAAATAAAGTAAATTTTGTTTTTAAATTCACACCAAACTTATATTTAAAATGCATAAAATTAAAAATTCATATTATTAATATTTTTTTACATACAAACTTATATTAAAAATATTAATTTTTCAAATATTTACAAACTTAAATATATTGATTTTAAAAACTTTACAATATTAATTTAATATTTATATATTAATTTTAAAAACAAGGTAAAAATTAAAATTAAAAATCTTTTTGGTCTTTTTATCCCACTTTAATCAACCAAATATTATCAAAAATATACGCCTCTCTTTTCGGTAAAGTAATTTCGGTTCCATAACCTAGTTTTACTCCTGACGAATTTTTGAAATATTTTTGGGTTGATTGATTAAAGATATTTATACCTTAAGAATAAACGGTAAATTTCGCAGTGATGTAATAAATTTTTGTATGATATCAATAATTTCGGTTACGCATACCTAATTTTATTGAATACCAATTTAATACTTTATAGCGAATGATTTAGCGTTTATTATCAAAAGGTTAAAAACAACAAAAATAAAAATAAAAACTGTACATACTTTACCTGTGAGATAGAATTCTCAGAGACCTGCTTTATCCGACTCATAAGAGACTCGTGTGATTTGGTTTTCAATAGCTACGTAAGCGTAACCTCGATTCTTCAATATCTTTTCTTCTAAACATATAAACGGTCCTTCTCTGCATAGAGTAACAAATTCGGTATTTGAATATGTTTGATTGTTTGAACATTTAACTTTGTGTGACCATTTTCCGTATTTATAACATCTTTCAAGGTGTCGTGCTCTTCTTTTTGTTGCGGATTTTGATTTTCCTTTACCAAAATGTATTTTATGATGATCTTTTCTGAGTTCTTTTCTTACTCCGTCCATTTTGCCTCTTATTACAGACACCAGGTCACTCGGGAGTGTGTCATTATTACATTTAGTAATAAAAGCGTGTAGCATTAGACCATGGTTCAGATCAAAGGAATTCTTCATCTCGTAAAACCTAAGAAAATAAAAATTCAGAATGGAGGGAGAAGACTAGTTCTTTAGGGTCTGCTAGGGAAAGACCATTCGGATTCCATTCTCGGAAACTACACGAAAACAGAATATCTAACTCTAACATAAATAAATATTATCCTTAAAAGACTTGATTCTCCCCACACTTAGTTAGCTGTGGTGTCGAAATTGTGATTAACTTCATCTTCAACTTCCATTAGATCATGTATGTAATGTTTAACTCCGTGACCATTAACCTTATATTCAATTCCATTCGAATTTATTAATTCTACTGTTCCATATAGGAAAACTCTTTTGACTATGAATGGTCCACACCATCTTGATTTCAATTTTTCGAGAAATAGCTTGAATCGTGAATTGAAAAGAAGAACTCTGTCACCTTCTTTAAATTCTTTTGAACTTCTGATTCTTTTATCATGCCATTTCTTCATTCTTTCCTTATAGATTAAGGAATTTTCATATGCTTCATGTCTTAATTCTTCTAATTCATTTATTTGACTTAACTGTAGACGTCCGGCTTCATGTAAATCAAGATTACATGTCTTCAAAGTCCAAAATACTTTGTGTTCAATTTCTACTGGAAGATGACATGCTTTTCCGTAAACGAGTTTAAAAGGTGTGGTTCCAATTGGAGTTTTGTAGGCTGTTCTAAAAATCCAGAGTGCATCCTCCAATTTAATGGACCATTCCTTCGGATTTGATCCTACGGTTTTCTCTAGAATATGTTTTAAAGCTCGGTTGGTATTTTCAACTTGTCCACTTGTTGGTGGATGATAAGCGGTTGAGATTTAATGAGTTACTCCATATCTTTTGAGAACTTTCTCAAGTTGATTATTACAAAAATGAGTACCCCGATCACTTATTAAAGCTTTCGGTGTTCCGAACCTTGCAAAAAGACGTTTTAAAAAGTTAACTACAACTCGTGCATCGTCAGTTGGGAGAGCTTGTGCTTCCACCCATTTAGATACATAATCAATGGCAACGAGAATGTACAGATTATTATGAGATTTTGGAAATGGACCCATAAAGTCAATACCCCAAATGTCAAATATTTCACATACTTGAATGACATTTTGTGGCATTTCATCACGTTAACTTATTTTTCCAGCCCTTTGACAAGCATCACAGGATTTGCAAAGAAGGTGCGCGTCTTTGAAAATTGTAGGCCAATAGAATCCAGCATCGTAGACTTTTCTTGCTGTAAGTTGAGGCCCATAATGTCCTCCTGTTGGTCCTGTGTGACAATGGTTTAAGATTTGACTAGTTTCATCTCCGAATACACATCAGCGTATTATTCCATCGGGACAACTTTTAAACAAATGTGGATCTTTCCAGAAATAGTGTTTTATATCACTAAAGAATTTATTTCATTATTGGTTCGATAACCCTTTTTCAAGGAATCCACATACTAATTAGTTTGCATAGTCTGCAAACCATGGAATTTCACTATAATCTATCTTCAATAGATATTCATCAGGAAAGTTATCTTGTATGGCCGATTCATTTAGAACTTATAATTCAGGATTTTCAAGACGAGAAAGATGATGAGCTGCGAGATTTTCCGCTCCCTTTTTATCTCAGATTTCAATATCGAAATCTTGTAAGAGTAAGATCCAACGGATTAATCGTGGTTTGGCATTTTGTTTCGAAAATAGGTATCTAAGAGCAGAATGGTCGGTATATACCACCGTTTTAGCTAGAACGAGATATGAACGAAATTTATTAAAAGCAAAGACGATAGCAAGGATTTTGTTTTCAGTAGTTGTGTAATTCATTTGTGCTCCTTGTAACGTCTTACTAGCGTAATAAATAGGTTGAAAACGTTTTTCAATCCTTTGTCCTAAAACGGCTCCCATTGCAAAATCACTTGCATCGGACATGAGTTCAAACAGTAGATTCCAATTTGGAGTTATCATGATTGGCGCATTAGTGAGTTTTTCTTTAAGAATATTAAAAGATTTGATGCATTCATCTGAAAAGATGAATGGAGCATCCTTTTCTAGGAGTTTATTCATAGGAGTCGCAATTTTAGAAAAATCTTTTATGAAACGTCGGTAAAAACCGGCATGCCCTAGAAAACTCCTAACTCCTCTAACATTGGTGGGATGTGGAAGTTTAGAAATTATATCTACTTTAGCTCTATCCACTTCAATTCCTTCTTTTGAAATTTTATGACCAAGAACGATGCCTTCTCTAACTATGAAATGGCATTTCTCCCAATTAAGAACTAGATTTGATTGTTCGCATCTAATAAGCATTCGTTCAAGATTAACTAGACATGTTTCAAAAGTATCACCGAAGACTGAAAAGTCATCCATGAAAACTTCCATGCATTCTTCTATCATGTCGTGAAAAATCGCCATCATGCACCTTTGAAAGGTTGCAGGGGCGTTGCAAAGTCCAAATGGAATGCGTTTGTAAGAAAAAGTGCCATAAGGGCACGTGAATGTGGTTTTCTCTTGGTCCTCAGGTGCGATTGGAATTTGAAAATATCCGGAAAAACCGTCAAGGAAACAATAGTAACTATTTTCGGCTAATCTTTTCAACATTTGATCGATGAAAGGTAAGGGAAAGTGATCTTTTCTGGTGGCGTCATTTAATTTTCTATAATCAATACAAACACGCCATCCTGTTACAGTCCTAGTAGGAATAAGCTCATTTTTTTCATTTGTGATGACAGTCATGCCACCCTTCTTAGGTACACATTGAACTGGGCTTACCCATGGACTATCAGAGATTGGATAAATTAAACATGCATCTAGCAATTTAATAATTTCTTTCTTAACAACATCTTGCATATTAGGATTTAGTCTTCGTTGGCGTTGCACATACGTTTTATGGCCTTCTTCCATAAGGATTTTATGTGTGCAATACGAAGAACTTATTCCTTTAATGTCATGAATCTTCCATGCAATAGCTGGTTTATGAGCTTTTAGCACAGAAATGAGTTGAGATATTTCATTTTCAGTAAGAGAAGACGATATTATTACAGGTAATTCAGTTTCACCATGTAAATAAGCATATTCCAAATGGCTTCGAAGTGGCTTTAACTCTAACGTCGGTGGTTGTTCTATCGATGATTTGTATCGATATCTGTCTTCTTCTTTTAGCATTTGAATTTCTTCTGTTGTTGGTTCATATCCATTAGCCATGAGTGCGGCTAACATTTCAGCTTCATCAATTGGTTCAGTTCCTTCTCCTAAAGAACATTCTCCCGTTCCTTGTAATTCTGGAAATTCTTCTAACAATTCTGCATGTGAATTTATAGTTTGAATATAATAACATGTATCATCTGCAGATTGCGGTTGTTGCATGGCTCTATCAACAGAAAAGGTAACACTCTCGTCCTCTATACTTAGGGTCAGTTTCTTACCGAACACGTCTATTATTGCTTTAGCCGTGTTTAAGAATGGTCTTCCTAATATGAGAAGAACTCGAGAATCTTCTTCCCTGTCCAGAATAACAAAATCTACTAAAAATACTAAAGTACCAACTTTAACTAGCATGTTCTCCATTATCCCTCTAGGATATTTTACTGATCGATCGGCTAGTTGTATGCTTATTCGTGTTGGTTTCAATTCTCCAAGTTCTAGTTTAGCGTATAGTGAATACGGCATTAAATTTATACTAGCACCTAAATCTGTCAATGCTTTTATTGAACTAAGACTACCCAAAAAACATGGAATTGTGAAACTTCCAGGATCTGATAATTTTTCTGGTATCTTATTCAACAGCACTGCAGAACAATTAGCATTCATAGTAACAGCTGAAAGTTATTCCATTTTCTTTCTATTTATGATTAGATCTTTCAGAAATTTGGCATATCTTGGCATTCCTGAAATCACATCAATGAAAGGAAGATTGACATTTATCTGTTTAAACATATCCAAAAATTTGGATTGCTCGGCTTTAAGTCTTTCTTTTCTCATTTTACTCGGATAAGGAAGTGGTGGTTGGTATGGTTTAACATAAGGTTTAGCCTTAACTGTGTTATCTTTATTAACCTTTTCAACTACCGGTTCTTTTTCCTTTTCTTGCTCAGGTTGTGGTTCTTGTGGAGTAGGAATAGAGTCATCAGAAATTATAGGTATTTCAGGTGGTTTAAGTGTAATACCACTTCTTGTGGTAATGACTTTAGCTGTTTTATTCCGGGGGTTAGCATTTGTATCGCTAGGTAAACTTCCTGGTTTTCTTTCACCTATCAACCTTGCTAAGTTGCTTACTTCTTGTTCCAAATTTTGAATAGAAGCTTGTTGATTTCTAAATGCTTGAGCATTTTGTTCATTCGTTTGTTTCTGAGATGTGAAAAACTGAGTTTGAGATTCAACTTGCTTCAACATCATATCTTCAAAATTTAGCTTTTTATCATCGGTTTGTGGTGGTTTGTTTGGAAAAATAGGTCTTTGCTGATTGTAAGTATTATTGGATACTTGTTGATTGCTAGGACCTTGTTGGTTGTTGTATGGAATATTTTGGTTATAATTCTGATTTTGATTGTAGATTGGTTTTGGCGGTTGATAATTATTCTGATAATTATTTCCAGGCCTTTGGTTCATGTATGAAACATTCTCTCTTTGTTCCATTGTTTATTCAATACTGAGACAATCTTTTGTCAAATGTGGTCCTCCACACTGCTCACAACTAATTCATATTGAGTGAATATCCTTAGTCATCTTTTCCATTCGTCTCTCGACAGCATCTATCTTTTCGGAAATGGAATCAAAGTCATGGCTAGAATCGGCTCTAGCTGCTTTAGATGATCTAACGATATCTTTTTCTTGGTGCCACTCATGTGAGTGGGAAGCAGTGTTATCAATAATTTTGTAAGCTTCAGTTGCGGTTTTCTTCATAATGGAACCACCAGCTGCTATATCGATGTCTTTTCGTGTAGTGATGTCGCATCCTTGGTAGAATATTTGTACTATTTGATAAGTGTCTAAACCATGTTGCGGACATCCACTCAATAACTTTCCAAATCTTGTCCATGCTTCATATAGAGTTTCATTTGGCTTTTGCGTGAACGTAACAATTTCTCCTTGAAGTCTCACGGCTTTAGATGCTGGAAAGAATTGTTTAAGAAATTTTTCAACTAAGACATCCCATGTATCAATCGCCCCTTCAGGTAACGATTCTAACCAATCTTTGGCTTCTCCCTTTAAAGTCCAGGGAAATAACATGAGATATATCTGTTCTGAAGGTATTTCATATGCCCGAGAGACATATTAAATTAATGTGGCTAATATGTTATGATCCAAGTCGGGTCATACCCAATAACAAGCTTACCGACACCTTAAACGTATTTAAGCTTAACGAATGGATCATTAAGTAAATACGCGACACTTGGACTTTAGAAATTTGGTTTTCTAAAGTATTATCACTTGAGATAAATTATTTGGATAATTTACATATAATTGTTTATAGGTTTAAATGATTATATTATGTTATATTTTATAAAAGGTTTATAAAATGTAAGTAACATAAATAATGCATGGTTTTATTTAACAATTTTGTAATTGTATTAACAAGTTTATAAAACAATTACAATAAGGATTATAATACTCCCATGGTGGCCAGATTTTGGGACTCCAAGAAGTCCAATCATGCTTATTCTTTTGTTGCTTTTAAGTAGCACAACTCCTCATGAGCATGGGTAGAAGAGGTAGGACTTGTTGGAGACTTAAAACCACATGCATTACACATATTCTAGGTAGAAAAACAAGCAAAAAAACTGGTTCCTGCTTGCTGTCTGGCCGTGGGTATTCAGCAGAAAAAGGGTTCAAAAGTTTGTTTTTCCAAGTGATAATCAAGTATCATCAAATCCTAACTATAGTATTAGGTGTTGGGAAAAGTTTGGGGTATTATCTCTTGAGGTCTCATAGTTTTGAGACGCCATTCATCATCATCTTTTGACAAGCTGATGTCCATAATTTTGGGTTCAAAAGAAGAGGGTTTCTAGCTTGGTTTCAAGGTGATTGAGTGTCTAAAACATAACCAAGTTCAAGGGTGGTGTTGGTACATTAAAAGCTTGGGGTTTTAACACACTTGTTCATCATCTTCTTGTATCAAACAACCCTCAACTAGCTTGAGGAGGTATGAATCTTCTCCCCTTTTGTTATATGTAAGCATATGATTCATGACTTGATATTACATGGAATTCAATTTAAAATGGTTATGCACATAAACTTGTTTTCTTAGTAATTATGCTTCCGCTTGTTATAACTTAAAACGAATTGGTTTCATGATTCTATTTACATTAAGAAACTTGTTATTATGTTGAATTTCATCAATGGTATCTAGATCTGAAGTCTATGGATTATGCTTCTTTTATGGTCTTTATGTAGAGACCCGTCCTAATCCATCCGGACAAAGTCCATATTGATTACAAATGATTTACAACAGTTGATTACATCGCGAGGTAATTGACCTCTATATGATAAATTTTATAAATATTGCATTCGTTTTTAAAAGACAAACTTTCGTTACATCGACAGTTGACAGGCATGTAAAGCATTTCATAATATATCCAAATATAATTGACTTAATAATAATCTTGTTGAACTCAACAACTCGAATGCAACATCTTTTGAAATATGTCATGAATGACTCCAAGTAATATCTCTAATATGAGCAAATGCACAGCAGAAGATTTCTTTCGTACCTGAGAATAAACATGCTTTAAAGTGTCAACCAAAAGGTTGGTGAGTTCATTAGTTTATCATAAAGAATCATTTCATAATTTTAATAGACCACAAGATTTCATACTTCCATTTCTCATAATCATACGTCCCATGCATAGAGACAAAAATATCATTCATATGGATAGAACACCTGGTAACCGACATTCACAATATGCATATAAGAATATCCCCATCATTCCGGGATCCTCCTTCGGACATGATATAAATTTCGAAGTACTAAAGAATCCGGTACTTTGGATGGAGCTTGTTGGGCCCGATAGATCTATCTTTAGAGTTCGCGTCAATTAGGGTGTCTGTTCCCTAATTCTTAGATTACCAGACTTAATAAAAAGGGGCATATTCAGTTTCGATCATTCAACCATAGAACGTAATTTCGATTACTTGTGTCTATTTCGTAAAACAGTTATAAAAGTTGCGCATGTATTCTCAGCCCAAAAATATAAAGGGTAAAAAGGTAAATGAAACTCACAATACTGTATTTTGTAGTAAAAATTCATATGACGACATTGAACAATGCAGGGTTGGCCTCGGATTCACGAACCTATATCAAGTATTAACACATTATTGTATAAATCAATTAAGTTTATATATTTGTTATGTATTAATTATTCTTATAATATATTATGATACTTATTTGATATTTAATTAATGTTATATCAATAATATTAGTTGAAACATAATTTTATGTAATATTAGTATATTTTATGTAATAATATATTTACATATATATCTTTTGTTTTGTAAAATTAATAATTGTAGAAATACCTAAGGATAATAATAATAATATTAATAATAATAATAATTTTTAAAAGTATAAAACTACCTTAGGAGTCAGTTTTAAAAAAATTGCACCAAGCCGGGCTCGAACCCGAGACCTCTCGCTCACTCATCAACACCCTTAACCATTCCTCCATTTCAGTTTTTCTGATTTATAATATAAACCAAAATACTTATCTATTACATGTTTCAACCCACTTCATCTTCTTCACCAAAATCTAAACAATCAAACAACTTCATTCTTAATAGTCAATCATCAAAATGGTTTTAGGACTTCTAAACAAACATGAAACAAAAAATAAAAATGTGTTCATGATATAAAAAAAATGAGAAAAAAAAATAAAAAAATCCTACTGCTTGCTAGTAGCCAAGAAAAAAAAAATTTTGTTTTCAATTTTGAGTTCGTTTTGGACAATCTTTACAACATGAAACATGTTTCAAATCATTCCTAAAAACTATTGAAATCGTCAATTGAACTTAAAACATCAAAACAAGCTCTAATTTCTCCAAGAACAAAACAGTTGACTTTTGACAATTTAACTTTGACTCGCAAATTCGAATTCGTTATCAAGAATTGGAACTTGAGATTTTGCAGGAAGTTTAAGTAAATGATTCCTAACAACTCTACATTTTTAGTTTTTGAAATTTGTTTCGAATTCACGTTAGTGTATATCACTGTGAAGAACTCAAGAACTCAAAAATTGATTTTTAGATTAAGTGTTATAGGTTATGATTACAACATGAATTGTGTTGCAAATCATTCCTATAATCTTTATGGATCATCAAATTAACTGGAGATATCAAAACAAACTCGAATTTGATTCAAGAACACTTAGTTGACTTTGAAAACCAAAACTTTGACTCTCAAATTAGAAATTAATAGAAAGAATTAAGGATTGAAAACTTACAGATAGTTTAGATAGACGATTCCTAACATGACTGCATTATTACATTTTGAAAATTTGTTCTAAATCAAAATATGGTGAAAAAGATGAATGTACAGAGTGTCGAGCTTATTTTCTGGGTTTTCTTTGTTTTCAACTCAAATTGCAGTTTGTAACTTATATAGAGTGATTAGGTACATGATTTAACAGTTAAATTTATTTCCAATTGATTTGTGAAGTAGACTTGTAACAAACTGGAGACATGAAGTACGTAAATTATTTTCATGTGAAGAAAAAGAAAAAAAAATTGATAGTTACTTCTAACAGAATGGTATTCCCTATTTTTATTTTTAATAAATATTAATAGTAAATACCCTAATAATATTAATAATAATTCTAATAAAATAACTAAATAATATCATAAAAATGATAATAAATAAAAATAAGAATTCGTTTAAATCATAAATAAATTTTAATCTTAATTATCTTGTACATTATTTTACATTTTCAATTCAAATGATTATTTTGTATTTTATTAATACAACTTAATATGCACTCTTATATTTATATATGTATATATATTTACATATTTATTTACACACAATTGTTCGCGAATCGTCAGAAATAGTCACAGGTTAAATGAATCTATATAAATAGTTCAAACATTTCGAGACTCAACATTACAGGCTTTGCTTATTGTGTTGGAACATATAAAGATTAAGTTTTAATTTGGTCGGAAATTTCCGGGTCGTCACAGTACCTACCCGTTAAAAAAATTTCGTCCCGAAATTTGAGTGGAATGGTCATGGCTGACAATAAGTATGTTTTCATGACGTATCCGAGCTAGAAATTAGAGTTTTATCATCAGTGAGTAATATATGTAAAAAAATTTGCTTACGAGAAGAGTATAATCGAAGCTATCGCAAGAGAGGGAACTGATGACGTAGTTATGATTGATTTTCGGAATTCATGGAATTTAAAGAAAATCTTTGTAATAAGATTTGGTTCTTCGGCGATATAGGAAATCAGATCTTCTTTGATTAAATGCAATAATCTGTTTCGATTGCTCTGTCAGATATTTTACTATAAATCCACTCCCTTCGTTTCCTTATTTTCACAGCTCACACCTTCCATTCTTTCTCCCCTGATTCATATTTTTAAAGCATTCATTAATATGCTCCATCCAGTTCTGATCCTTGATATACTCTTAACTTTCATATCTGTCATTCTTCTCTTTCATCTACCACCGGAGGATTATATTTACTTCTACTATTATCTTGGGGTTATAGTGTTTTTAATTTTCCTGTGCCTTTACGTGGCAATACGTATTGATATGCACGGTTTGTAATTTATGTGTTGTTGTCGAGCTTTATATTTTCTTTATATTCAAGAGTTCCATACTTTCGTCTCCTCTTCCCGACTTCAAGTCAAGCGAATAATGGTCCGGAATTCGTAGATATGGATTTTGAAATGAACATAGTTAATGTTCTAGAAGGAAATCGTAATGGCACGATCTTGATTTTTCAAATTACTAGAATATCTGAAAAGATAGAACTATTAAGAATATATGTTCTTAATATACTTGGAGATTGGGTAGAATGTAAGAGTCGTGTAACATGGCACATGATGACGTTATGATCTGTGAATCATCACGTTCCATTAGAAACTCAGCATGACTTACTGTAATATAATCACGTTGATCAAGTGTCATTATATTATACTAACTCATGCATCAGTTCCCAACATTACTTCAATAACATTCATATTTCAAGCTTGAAAGTTTACAGAATATAGAAACTAACAGTTTCTATATGATGTAACACTGATAGCACGAAGAGATTAATGATTTCAGATAAGAATTGTTATGAAAATATTCTCGGAAATATCAAAGATATTTATGATGATATTTTCTGAATTTCTGAGATCGAATGTTGATGAAGAAAATCCTTTCACAAGGATTTAGAATAAATAAGGAGCAAGATATTCACTAAAGACTTCATCAGAAGCAGAATCATCAGGGTTCTTTATGTACAAGTTTAGTCCTTGTGATTTGCTCAGAGTCTCCTTCATGGTTTGCTCAATTCGTTTTTCAGTACCAAACTTCCTTTTGAGCTTTTCCAACGTATCTTTTTTTTATCAAACTTTTGAATGTTAAAATCATCCATAGTTTTTGTTGCTTCATTCAACTTTTCAAAATTTAGAGCATTAATTCACAGACTGGGTGCTTTTCTGAATTTCAGAATGGAAGATCATAGTTCTAAGAGATAAATGTTATATGGATACATATAACTATTGATGTGGAAACGTTGCGAGACTCAAAATACAAATTTGCTGATTCCCGGTAATTGGTATGGCAGTTCTCGTTACAAGATGCGGATGAGTATATGATAGGGTTTCAATGAATAAATATAATGATTTGTCAGAGAGATTTAAGCCAAAAAAAACAATGAGGCTGCTGGTACGTCTTCTGGTAATATGGTGGAATATAAAAGAATTCTCCGTTATAAAAAGGGTAATTGTATATATCAGGATTATAGTAAGGCTACTTCAAATGAAAAGTCGAAGTTGACTTGCTGGAGCTGTGACAAAATTGGCTACTTTGAAAAGGGATCGCAAAGTTATTTTTGCTAATAAATGCCAAAGCATCTGATGCGGCTACGTGTTAAACTTTTACTCAGTTGCCGAGAGTTTCTCAGGTGCATAACTATATGCATAAACCTTTCCTTCCGTAGATGAAGTGCAGTTGATTCATCCTATCGATTGAGGTGTTTTCAAGAATCATGAAAGGTTTGAACGCATATTGTAATCGTCAAGATACATATGAGGTTTAAGATGAGATCAAGTGGCAAACTTGAATATATGTTTAGTTTCATATGTTATAATCAATATTTTAATTCATTTTAATTATCCAATGTCGACAGTCCATATTTGATAGTCCACAATTAACAGTCCGATAATACATATATAGCTTAATATATAATATCCGAATTAATTAATACGTATCGGGACCCGTGTACATGTCTCAGACTCGATCACAACTCAAAGTATATATATTATTATAGAATCAACCTCAACCTTGTATAGAGAACTCGATCATTACTGCATATAGAGTGTCTATGGTGATTCCAAATAATATATATAGATGCATCGATATGATATGTCAAAACCTTGTATACGTGTCCCGATATTTAAAGTGCGTAAAATAAATAACAGGAATTAAATAACGATAACTAAAGTGCGTAAAGTAAATAACAGAAATTAGATGACAATAAATAAAATTGCGGGAATGTAAATTGTGATAATTAAATTGCAATAAATAAAATGCGATAAATAGAATGTAATCAGTTAGCTAGGAACAGTTAGCTGGAACAGTTAGCATGGTTTCTTAACAAAATTCCATATTGTTAATTAGTCTGTTTCTAATCAATTTTTATTGTGTCCATTATTTCTTCATTATGCCACTTGTTGGATTCTGGTAAGTAAAAATCCAAATATGAAATTGAATTTGAATGAAAATGGTTATTCTGTGGTGAACGGATTCGTATATCGATAGATGTAGGTAGGATGGTAATCGACTGTTGAATCAGATTCGAAGACTGTACAATGTAACTTATTAATGTGAAATCTTAAATATTTCTCGGGTATTACCTACCCGTTAAAATATTTTTACAATTAACAGTTTGTACAAAAGAATTTTTAATCACAATCTTTATGAAAATATATTTACATATATATTTTCTTCAGATGTAATTATGGATTTAATGAGTCAATGTGATATTAAACTCATCAGATTTACGATTAGAACTATGATACATAATCTCTAAAACATTAGAGTTTACATAATCGTCATGTCGAACGAAGATAAATGATGTAGAATGATTTTTGGAATGATAATTATACTCGAGGTACAGAATGAGATGTTGAGGCATGGATTGTTGAAACTTGGGTTGTTGGTGGTACTAGTGCCATTGGTGCTAAAGCTGGTGATGTTACTGGTGTTGGTGATACTGTTGATGATTGCAAATTGTATACCGTGCTCTCTAAAGTTAATACTCGAGCTCGGAGTTCTCTAACTTCTTCTACTAACCCGAGTTGTTTATCAATGTGAGGTAGAGGTCGGATATCTTCTCTAGTTCCATTAATGGTAGTTTCAAGACGAAAAATTCTTGCAAATAGGGTATAAACGGTATTGCGAACGGGTTCACCGGTGAGCGGGTCAAGTACTCCAAGGTTAGGTGGTAGATTTGATTCATGATATGGAGTATCTTCTTCCTTTCTCCATAGGGTGAGTATGTCGCGAACCCATCCCCATTTTCTCCAGTAATCACGGTAGTTGATTGGTTGGTGTGCTCCTGTCACGCTGTCTTCGGAGTCAGAGGAACTTGGTCGATTCGTAGAGGCCATCTTAAACGATCTCAGGAAGATTTTTGGTATCAAGAGTTTAGTGGCATCAATTGATAGTTAGATGGTATTATCAATGCATAATTTGCATAGATATATATAGTACCAGGATCCCTTAAATTAAGGAGAAATTTACGAGAGATATCAGGCAAGGTCTACAGTAACATATACACTAAGATATGAATTGTCAGATACGCTAAGATATGAATTTTGTCTATACACTATTCATGCAGTCAATGCAGTAAAATGTGTCTAGACTAAGAATAATGAGTAGGTAATTTCCTAAGGATGATAAGCAGATGTTTTCCGATAAAAATGATAAGCAAAACTTTTGACATGCAGACATGGTCGAAGTCCAGACTCACTAATGCATCCTAACGACTATCAGTTAGGCACGCTAATGCAAGACCTGGTTCGCTAAGACCACCGCTCAGATACCAACTGTAGAGACCTGTCCTAATCCATCCGGACGAAGTCCATATCGATTACAAACGATTCACAACAGTTGATTACATCGCGAGGTAATTGACCTCTATATGATAAATTTTACAAACATTGCATTCGTTTTTAAAAGACAAACTTTCGTTACATCGATAGTTGACAGGCATGTAAAGCATTGCATAATATATCCAAATATAATTGACTTAATAATAATCTTGATGAACTCAACGACTCGAATGCAACATCTTTTGAAATATGTCATGAATGACTCCAAGTAATATCTCTAATATGAGCAAATGCACAGCGGAAGATTTCTTTCGTACCTGAGAATAAACATGCTTTAAAGTGTCAACCAAAAGGTTGGTGAGTTCATTAGTTTATCATAAAGAATCATTTCATAATTTTAATAGACCACAAGATTTCATACTTCCATTTCTCATAATCATACGTCCCATGCATAGAGACAAAAATATCATTCATATGGATTGAACACCTGGTAACCGACATTTACAATATGCATATAAGAATATCCCCATCATTCCGGGATCCTCCTTCGGACATGATATAAATTTCGAAGTACTAAAGCATCCGGTACTTTGGATGGGGCTTGTTGGGCCCGATAGATCTATCTTTAGAGTTCGCGTCAATTAGGGTGTCTGTTCCCTAATTCTTAGATTACCAGACTTAATAAAAAGGGGCATATTCAGTTTCGATCATTCAACCATAGAACGTAATTTCGATTACTTGTGTCTATTTCGTAAAACAGTTATAAAAGTTGCGCATGTATTCTCAGCCCAAAAATATAAAGGGTAAAAAGGTAAATGAAACTCACAATACTGTATTTTGTAGTAAAAATACATATGACGACATTGAACAATGCAGGGTTGGCCTCGGATTCACGAACCTATATCAAGTATTAACACATTATAGTATAAATCAATTAAGTTTATATATTTGTTATGTATTAATTATTCTTATAATATATTATGATACTTATTTGATATTTAATTAATGTTATATCAATAATATTAGTTGAAACATAATTTTATGTAATATTAGTATATTTTATGTAATAATATATTTACATATATATCTTTTGTTTTGTAAAATTAATAATTGTAGAAATACCTAAGGATAATAATAATAATATTAATAATAATAATAATTTTTAAAAGTATAAAACTACCTTAGGAGTCAGTTTTAAAAAAAGTGCACCAAGCCGGGCTCGAACCCGAGACCTCTCGCTCACTCATCAACACCCTTAACCATTCCTCTATTTCAGTTTTTCTGATTTATAATACAAACCCAAATACTTATCTATTACATGTTTCAACCCACTTCATCTTCTTCACCAAAATCTAAACAATCAAACAACTTCATTCTTAATAGTCAATCATCAAAATGGTTTTAGGACTTCTAAACAAACATGAAACAAAAAATAAAAATGTGTTCATGATATAAAAAAAAATGAGAAAAAAAAACAAAAAAATCCTACTGCTTGCTAGTAGCCAAGAAAAAAATATTTTGTTTTCAATTTTGAGTTCGTTTTGGACAATCTTTACAACATGAAACATGTTTCAAATCATTCCTAAAAACTATTGAAATCGTCAATTGAACTTAAAACATCAAAACAAGCTCTAATTTCTCCAAGAACAAAACAGTTGACTTTTGACAATTTAACTTTAACTCGCAAATTCGAATTCGTTATCAAGAATTGGAACTTGAGATTTTGCAGGAAGTTTAAGTAAATGATTCCTAACAACTCTACATTTTTAGTTTTTGAAATTTGTTTCGAATTCACGTTAGTGTATATCACTGTGAAGAACTCAAGAACTCAAAAATTGATTTTTAGATTAAGTGTTATAGGTTATGATTACAACATGAATTGTGTTGCAAATCATTCCTATAATCTTTATGGATCATCAAATTAACTGGAGATATCAAAACAAACTCGAATTTGATTCAAGAATACTTAGTTGACTTTGAAAACCAAAACTTTGACTCTCAAATTAGAAATTAATAGAAAGAATTAAGGATTGAAAACTTACAGATAGTTTAGATAGACGATTCCTAACATGACTGCATTATTACATTTTGAAAATTTGGTCTAAATCAAAATATGGTGAAAAAGATGAATGTACAGAGTGTCGAGCTTATTTTCTGGGTTTTCTTTGTTTTCAACTCAAATTGTAGTTTGTAACTTATATAGAGTGATTAGGTACATGATTTAACAGTTAAATTGATTTCCAATTGATTTGTGAAGTAGACTTGTAACAAACTGGAGACATGAAGTACGTAAATTATTTTCATGTGAAGAAAAAGAAAAAAAATTGATAGTTACTTCTAACAGAATGGGATTCCCTATTTTTATTTTAAATAAATATTAATAGTAAATACCCTAATAATATTAATAATAATTCTAATAAAATAACAAAATAATATCATAAAAATGATAATAAATAAAAATAAGAATTCGTTTAAATCATAAATAAATTTTAATCTTAATTATCTTGTACATTATTTTACATTTTCAATTCAAATGATTATTTTGTATTTTATTAATACAACTTAATATGCACTCTTATATTTATATATGTATATATATTTACATATTTATTTACACACAATTGTTCGTGAATCGTCGGAAATAGTCACAGGTTAAATGAATCTATATAAATAGTTCAAACATTTCGAGACTCAACATTACAGGCTTTGCTTATTGTGTTGGAACATATAAAGATTAAGTTTTAATTTGGTCGGAAATTTCCGGGTCGTCACACTTTAAACCCACTATATTTGCATTCCATGCACATGCATGAATATGGAATGTAAAAATGTTCGGGTTTAGGTGGGTTTGTAAGGTTGGCTGAATTCTTAAGAGGTTCCAAGAGGGTTTGGAACTTGCAAATTGGTAATATTTGTTGTATGTAGTAGTTCACAATCAATGCCTTGACCTTATGATTGAATGCATGGTTGATTTATTATTATTGATTTGGTATGTAATAATTAAGTCATTCATTTGGTTGTAATATTAATTCATTTGGTTATGTAATTTATTTTATATTTGGTATGTAAAATAGATTAGGTTGTATTTTCATTTTCTAGAAAAATGTATTAGGATATTTTTTTTGTAAAAATGAAGATGCAAGATGAAGACAAGGAATATGCAAGATTAAGTGGGAGATTTGAAATCTCCTACTTTGTGTTATAACTCTTGACCGGTGACATTTGTTTTCAGCTAAACAAATGTCTACCAAATTGGCTTGATTATGAACACATTTGTTTTGCATGCGTGGTTGTTTTATTTCTTGTATGATTGTGGATTGTGTATGTTACTACAACAAGTTATCACACAAGTTAACAACAAGCAAAACTAAAATTTAATTGGTTAAATTATAAACAACATGAAATTTACCAAACTACAATTTAAATGGTTAAATTGAAATGGCTAAAAGGACATTAATAAACGGTTATTAAGAACATGATAAGGATCATATATATATAAAATGGTTTATATCAAGTAATTGGCTAAAATTACAAGTCTTGAAAATGGATTTCAAATGAACCATACACTAAATGCATGTTGGTGTATGGCATAAAAGTTTTCTCAAACTAGAAATAATGAAAACTTAAAATCCCTTTAACAAACAAGGTAAACAAGTTAAACGCCATCCTTTTATGTGACACTTAGACATATTAGGGAACTCATGATGGGATAAAGGTCACCTAACCGTCATGAACGAACTAATATGATTAAGGTGAATTTCGCATGCTTGTGGGATAAAGGTCACCTAACCACTTGTATGTTAAGTTTACACGTTTACACAAGTAGGATGACTTGATTTGGAAATCATGAACTTAGGGTCACCGAAACATGATGAACAAGTAGGCGTTGATGGGATAATATGCCATGCAAAATGATTGCATGATCCCATAACTTAGAAGTTGCAAAAGGATTGCAATTGTCATATAATGACTACCTAGCTAAATCAAATGACGGGATAAAGGTCACCTAACCGAAATTTGGTTTACCGTTGGATTCTAAAATTTAATAAATATCAATTGGAATTAAAGGGTATTGATCATTAAATTAAAATTGATACTTAAACAACTTTGTTAAATTTTGTAGATGGCCGCCAATAACAACAACATTCCGAACGCACCAATAAACTTTAACAACCTATCGTTGAGGTCAATCCTCGAAAAGGAAAAACTCAACCATACGAACTTCATGGATTGGTTCCGCAATCTAATAATTGTCCTCAAACTAGAGGACAGGGCGTATGTGTTGGAAGACCCCATTCCCAATCAACCGGACGAGGATGATACGGAAGGCATGTCTTATTGGGAGAAATATTGCACCGATTCGTTGCAAGTTTCTTGCCTCATGATTGGGACTATGATACCCGAACTCCAAAAGGATTTTGAGCATCATAGTGCATATGACATGATTACACAGTTGAAGGAGATGTTCCTTAAACAAGCTCGTGTCGAACGCTTCGAAACAGTTTGAGCGCTTCATGCATGTCTGATGGACGACACCCAATCCATTTCTTCTTATGTCCTCAAGATGAAAAGCCTGATTGATCGAGCGAACCGTATAAACTACAATGTGTCTAATGAATTAGCCATGGACCTTATCCTTAATTCCTTGTCAAAGAGGTTTGACACATTTGTAATGAATTACAATATGAATGGATGGGATAAGAGCATTGGCAAATTACACGCCATGCTTAAGATGGCAGAAGCGAGCATGGGTAAAAGGGCTTCACCCATGTTTATGATCAATGAAGGTGGGTCCAAAACCAATAACACTTCTAAGCTAAAGGTGGCTAAGAGGAAAGGACCCGCCTACCAAGGTAAGGGCAAGGGAAAGGGGAAGGTGGTTACCCCAACCAATAATAACAAGAAACAAAAGGTTGCTGGTAAAGCTAACCCCAAGGAAGATCCGTGCTTTGGTTGCGGTGAGATGGGTCACTGGAAACGCAACTGCCCGGTCTACCTAAAGGAGTTGAAGGAAAAGAGAGATGCAGGGAAATCCTCAGGTAATGTATATATGGTATACATTGAGCTTAGTATTACTTCTTCTAATACATGGGTATTAGACACGGGATGTGGAATTCACATTTGCAATTCTATGCAGGGGTTCAAAAGAAGTAAACAAGAAGCGGGAACATCAAGTCTCTACATGGGAAATGGAGCTAAGGTGCACGTAGTAGCTCAAGGAGACTTTATTCTAAAGCTTCCAAGTGGTTTGGAACTTATTTTGAAAAATGTTTTGTATGCACCCGATTTATCGCGAAACATTATTTTTATATCTCATTTGAAACAATATGGTTTTAATCTTAATTTCATTAATGATGATATCCATGTTTCTTTAGATAATGTGTTCTATTTTAAGGCTTCGCCTTTGAATGGTATTTATGAATTGGTTCATGATGACACATCACATGATAGCTCAATATTCCATGCAAACACCAAGAAACTCAAAAGGGATTTGAGTGATTCCTACTTATGGCATTGTCACCTTGGTCACATAAACAAGAATCGAATGCATACACTTTAAAAGAATGGACTTTTGAAATCAAATGAACTAGACTCGTTTGACGTATGTGAATCTTGTTTACAAGGCAAAATGACAAAAGCACCTTTCAAAGGGACCTATGAAAGGGCTAAGGACTTATTGGGATTAATACATTCGGATGTATGTGGACCCTTTAAGCCCATAACTAGGAATGGTGAAAGATACTTCGTTACTTTCATTGATGACTTCAGTCATTTCGGATATGTCTACTTGTTAAGACAAAAGGACGAAACTTTTGAGGCATTCAAAGAATATCAAAACGAAGTATAAAATCAACTCAATAAGACAATCAAGGTACTTTGTACCGATAGAGGAGGTGAATACCTTAGCGATGCTTTCCAAGATCATCTTAAAGGTTGTGGGATCATCTCGCAACTCACTCCTCCTGGAACACCCCAACTAAATGGAGTTTCCGAAAGGAGGAACCGAACCCTAATGGATATGGTTCGATCTATGATGGCTAGAAGCTCGTTACCTCTATCATTTTGGGGTTATTGTCTATGCTCCGCGGCTCGTATTTTAAATATGGACCCAACCAAGAAAGTGGAACGAACACCTCATGAGATGTGGTTTGGAAAACCTCCATCTCTATCATACTTAAAGGTATGGGGAAGTGAAGCTTACCCTAAGCGTTACGTCCCTAATAAGTTGAATGCTCGATCCACGAAGTGTATCTTCGTAGGATATCCCAAGGATGATATGGGATATTATTTCTATGATCCTTCCGAGCAGAATGTATTTGTTGCTCGGAAGGCTGAATTCCTTGAAACTAAGTTCCTAATGGAAAGTAATAGTGAAAGGAAGATAGATCTTGAAGATGTTCAAAATCAAGTAGATGATACGCAATTGGTTGACACTAGCACTCAACATGAAAATGTTGAGAATGATCAGATGGATGATCAAAGTATACAAGACGTTCGCAGATCTAGTAGGATTAGTAATCCTCCTGAGAGATATGGGTTTCTCATGGATGGTTGCTATGTGGTTGATTTGGATGAACCAACAAACTACCAAGATGCCTTATCAAGGATTGATAAGGATAAATGGCAGGAAGCCATGAACGCTGAGATGCAATCCATGTATGACAACCAAGTTTGGGAACTTGTTGAACAACCTACTGGCTCAAGGCTAGTTGATTGTAAATGGATTTTCAAAATGAAAACCGACATACATGGAAACTTGGATACATATAAAGCTAGACTTGTAGCAAAAGGTTTCACTCAAACTCAAGGGGTTGACTATGATGAAACCTTTTTGCCTGTGGCAATGCTAAAGTCTATTAGGATATTACTTGCCATTGCTGCTCATTATGATTATGAAATATGGCAAATGGATGTCAAGACCACTTTCTTAAATGGACATCTTGAGGAAGATGTCTATATGGTTCAGCCTGAAGGTTTTGTTGATCCGAAATATCCTAAAAAGGTATGCAAGTTAAAGAAGTCAATCTACGGATTGAAACAAGCATCTAGAATGTGGAATCATCGTTTTAATGAGGAGGCCAAGAAATTTGGTTTCATTAAAAATGGCGATGAAGCTTGTGTATACAAGAAAGCTAGTGGGAGCACTATCATGTTCCTTGTACTATATGTGGATGATATATTGTTATTTGGAAATGATATTCTGGCAATGCAAGGTGTTAAAACTTGGTTAAGTAAATGCTTCTCCATTAAGGATCTTGGAGAAGCACAATATGTTTTGGGGATTGGGATCTACGGGGATAGATCCAAGAAACTGATAGGTTTGAATCAAAGTGCATACATTGAAAAGATCTTGAAAAGGTTCAAGATGGAGAACTCTAAGAAAGGTTTGGTACCTATTCAAAAGGGAACACTTCTCAGTTCATCTCAGTGCCCCACCACGAAAGATGAACAGGAGAGAATGAAGAAAGTCCCATATGCGTCTGCCATTGGGACAATCATGTATGCAATGATATGCACTAGACCGGATGTGTCATGCGCTCTTAGCCTAACAAGTAGATACCAGAATAACCCAGGGAACAGTCATTGGATTGCTTTCAAAAGTATATTGAAATACCTTAGGAGGACTAAGGATATGTTTCTGATATATGGGTCTGGTGAGGAGGAACTCGCTGTAAAAGGTTACGTGGATGCGAGTTTCCAAACTGATCGAGATGATTCTCGATCACAGTCTGGTTATGTCTTCATGTTAAATGGAGGTGCTGTCTCTTGAAAGAGTTCAAAACAGGATGTTGTTGCTTTATCCACTACAGAGTCGGAGTACATCGCCGCACCATTGGCAGCTCAGGAAGCTGCATGGATGAAGAAATTCATCGACGACTTAGGAGTAGTCCCTTCCATTCAGGACCCTCTTGAGATCTTTTGTGACAACGAGGGTGCGATTGCTCAAATCAAAGAACCTCGTGCTCACCAAAAGACCTGTCACATTGAGCGGAGATTCAACTACATAAGGGATGAAGTTGAAAAGGGAAAGATATGTATTCACAAAGTTCACACAGATCTTAATATAGCGGATCCTCTCATGAAGCTCTTACATGGAGCAAAACATACTGGACATGTTTGTGCATTAGGGCTTCGATATTCTAGTGATTGGTCATGATTTGTTTTAAGTATTGTAACGGAACGAAATTGTTCAAACTCATTAATATAATTATGGCATTAATTTATTTTGAGTTATGTTCCTATTTTGCATATTTTATCCATGAATACGTAATTATTCTAAATTCCGTAGTCGATCACATTTGTGGGAGCAAGTGTGAGGTTTAGAATATTATGAACTTGGATTGGTATACATTCACGGACTGAATGTGGGGCAAGGTTGCTACCAAGGTTCATAGATATTTGTGGGATACAAATATTGGAAGACCCGCTCTCAAGATTCACTAAATGGAGCCTTTGTGGTTGATCACATGTAATCTTGAGTAAAGGCGAATATCATTGTATCCTCTGACCTGAGATACATATTGGGTTCAGATATTTGCCAAGTATTGTGCCTTGATTCTTTCCTTCACTATTCTGAAATATGGTAGTTCATAAGGAGGAGCTCAGGTATAATGCAAGGTATATATTTAGAACGTATGTAGTCAAGATGGAATTTGTCCCTCTAATTCGTTGAGAGTCAGATGTCTAAGGCCTGATAAAGTTAAATCTAAAGGAGAGTGATCACTCTGTATCTCTTGGATTTAACATGACATCTAGGACAAAAGGATGTAACGAAAGATTCACCTATTCATATTCGAGATGGGAACTCGAAAAGGATGATGTTA
This sequence comes from Rutidosis leptorrhynchoides, assembly GCF_046630445.1. Taxonomy (NCBI): domain Eukaryota; kingdom Viridiplantae; phylum Streptophyta; class Magnoliopsida; order Asterales; family Asteraceae; genus Rutidosis; species Rutidosis leptorrhynchoides. Next base: position 258,492,253 of record NC_092339.1, read on the forward strand.
TTGAATGGCACAAAGTCATAACATATTGGGGGTGATGGACGGTCGTTAGGTGGTATCCATCACTTGCATTAATTTCTTATGTTTCTCGTGCAAGTGGGAGATTTGTAGTGACCCGAACTTTTCCATGTTTATATATATTAATTGAGATTGATATTTACATGATTAAATGTTTCCAACATGTTAAGCAATCAAACTTGTTAAGACTTGATTAATTGAAATATGTTTCATATAGACAATTGACCACCCAAGTTGACCTGTGATTCACGAACGTTAAAACTTGTAAAAACTATATGATGACATATATATGGATATATATATAGTTAACATGATACTATGATAAGTAAACATACCATTAAGTATATTAACAATGAACTACATATGTAAAAACAAGACTACTAACTTAATGATTTTTAAACGAGACATATATGTAACGATTATCGTTGTAAAGATATTTAATGTATATATATCATATTAAGAGATATTCATACATGATAATATCATTATAATATAATAATTTAAAATCTCATTTGATATTATAAACATTGGGTTAACAACATTTAACAAGATCGTTAACCTAAAGGTTTCAAAACAACACTTACATGTAACGACTAACGATGACTTAACGACTCAGTTAAAATGTATATACATGTAGTGTTTTAATATGTATTTATACACTTTTGAAAGACTTCAATACACTTATCAAAATACTTCTACTTAACAAAAATGCTTACAATTACATCCTCGTTCAGTTTCATCAACAATTCTACTCGTATGCACCCGTATTCGTACTCGTACAATACACAGCTTTTAGATGTATGTACTATTGGTATATACACTCCAATGATCAGCTCTTAGCAGCCCATGTGAGTCACCTAACATATGTGGGAACCATCATTTGGCAACTAGCATGAAATATCTCATAAAATTACAAAAATATGAGTAATCATTCATGACTTATTTACATGAAAACAAAATTACATATCCTTTATATCTAATCCATACACCAACGACCAAAAACACCTACAAACACTTTCATTCTTCAATTTTCTTCATCTAATTGATCTCTCTCAAGTTCTATCTTCAAGTTCTAAGTGTTCTTCATAAATTCCAAAAGTTCTAGTTTCATAAAATCAAGAATACTTTCAAGTTTGCTAGCTCACTTCCAATCTTGTAAGGTGATCATCCAACCTCAAGAAATCTTTGTTTCTTACAGTAGGTTATCATTCTAATACAAGGTAATAATCATATTCAAACTTTGGTTCAATTTCTATAACTATAACAATCTTATTTCAAGTGATGATCTTACTTGAACTTGTTTTCGTGTCATGATTCTGCTTCAAGAACTTCGAGCCATCCCAGGATCCATTGAAGCTAGATCCATTTTTCTCTTTTCCAGTAGGTTTATCCAAGGAACTTAAGGTAGTAATGATGTTCATAACATCATTCGATTCATACATATAAAGCTATCTTATTCGAAGGTTTAAACTTGTAATCACTAGAACATAGTTTAGTTAATTCTAAACTTGTTCGCAAACAAAAGTTAATCCTTCTAACTTGACTTTTAAAATCAACTAAACACATGTTCTATATCTATATGATATGCTAACTTAATGATTTAAAACCTGGAAACACGAAAAACACCGTAAAACCGGATTTACGCCGTCGTAGTAACACCGCGGGCTGTTTTGGGTTAGTTAATTAAAAACTATGATAAACTTTGATTTTAAAGTTGTTATTCTGAGAAAATGATTTTTATTATGAACATGAAACTATATCCAAAAATTATGATTAAACTCAAAGTGGAAGTATGTTTTCTAAAATGGTCATCTAGACGTTGTTCTTTCGACTGAAATGACTATCTTTACAAAAATGACTTGTAACTTATTTTTCCGACTATAAACCTATACTTTTCTGTTTAGATTCATAAAATAGAGTTCAATATGAAACCATAGCAATTTGATTCACTCAAAACGGATTTAAAATGAAGAAGTTATGGGTAAAACAAGATTGGATAATTTTTCTCATTTTAGCTACGTGAAAATTGGTAACAAATCTATTCCAACCATAACTTAATCAACTTGTATTGTATATTATGTAATCTTGAGATACCATAGACACGTATACAATATTTCGACCTATCATGTCGACACATCTATATATATTTCGGAACAACCAAAGACACTCTATATGTGAATGTTGGAGTTAGCTATACAGGGTTGAGGTTGATTCCAAAATATATATAGTTTGAGTTGTGATCAATACTGAGATACGTATACACTGGGTCGTGGATTGATTCAAGATAATATTTATCGATTTATTTCTGTACATCTAACTGTGGACAACTAGTTGTAGGTTACTAACGAGGACAGCTGACTTAATAAACTTAAAACATCAAAATATATTAAAAGTGTTGTAAATATATTTTGAACATACTTTGATATATATGTATATATTGTTATAGGTTCGTGAATCAACCAGTGGCCAAGTCTTACTTCCCGACGAAGTAAAAATCTGTGAAAGTGAGTTATAATCCCACTTTTAAAATCTAATATTTTTGGGATGAGAATACATGCAGGTTTTATAAATGATTTACAAAATAGACACAAGTACGTGAAACTACATTCTATGGTTGAATTATCGAAATCGAATATGCCCCTTTTTATTAAGTCTGGTAATCTAAGAATTAGGGAACAGACACCCTAATTGATGCGAATCCTAAAGATAGATCTATTGGGCCCAACAAGCCCCATCCAAAGTACCGGATGCTTTAGTACTTCGAAATTTATATCATATCCGAAGGGTGTCCCGGAATGATGGGGACATTCTTATATATGCATCTTGTTAATGTCGGTTACCAGGTGTTCACCATATGAATGATTTTTATCTCTATGTATGGGATCTGTATTGAAATATGAAATCTTGTGGTCTATTGTTACGATTTGATATATATAGGTTAAACCTATAACTCACCAACATTTTTGTTGACGTTTAAAGCATGTTTATTCTCAGGTGAATATTAAGAGCTTCTGCTGTTGCATACTAAAATAAGGACAAGATTTGGAGTCCATGTTTGTATGATATTGTGTAAAAACTGCATTCAAGAAACTGATTTCGATGTAACATATTTGTATTGTAAACCATTATGTAATGGTCGTGTGTAAACAGGATATTTTAGATTATCATTATTTGATAATCTACGTAAAGCTTTTTAAACCTTTATTTATGAAATAAAGGTTATGGTTTGTTTTAAAAATGAATGCAGTCTTTGAAAAACGTCTCATATAGAGGTCAAAACCTCGCAACGAAATCAATTAATATGGAACGTTTTTAATCAATAAGAACGGGACATTTCAGTTGGTATCCGAGCGTTGGTCTTAGAGAACCAGAATTTTGCATTAGTGTGTCTTATCGAGTTTGTTAGGATGCATTAGTGAGTCTGGACTTCGACCGTGTTTTCTTTAAAAATGATTGCTTAACATTTTTGTTGGAAACTATATATTTTTAACATATGAATATTATGTGATATATTAACCTCTTAACGTGTTTGATATTATGTGATAGATGTCTACCTCTAGAACAAGTCCCATTGACTCACCTAATAATAATGAAGAGTCAAATGAAAATTGGAATGATTCGTGGACTGATTCACAAGTTCCCGAAGAGGAACCGGAAGAAGAGTCGGAACCGGAAGAAGAATCGGAACCGGACGAAGAATCGGAACTGGAAGAAGAATCGGAACCGGTGGGGGAAATAATAAAACGGTTAAGTAAAAGAGAATCCTCAACCAACCGACCAAGGTTAATTATGGTCAATGGTGTTTCCGCCAAGGAAGCAAAATATTGGGAGGATTACCAATTCTCCGATGAATCGGATTCCGACGAGAATTCCGATGATGTTATAGAAATTACCCCAACTGAATTTAAAAAGGCAAAAGAAAATAATAAGGGAAAGGGCATAAAAATAGAGAAATCTAATTCCAACCCCGATGAACTTTATATGTATCGTCAACCCCCGAAGTCCTTAAGTTGTAACAATGACCCGGGAACCTCTAAACCACCAGGTTTTTCTAAACCAATGTGGATAACGACGGCTCGTATTAGGGGAACATCATATATCCCTAGAAACTTGGCAAAACGAACCAAAACCGAAGAAGAAGAAACAAGCGAGTCGGAATAAGATAGTTGTATTCGTGTGGTGTAATATAAGTAATATAGTGTGCTTATGCTTTATGATATATGTAAAAATTGCTTGTATTAATAAGTATTTTTTTTATGAATCTAACTCTTGTCTATTTTACAGTATAAAAACACAAAATGGATAGACAACCTAATATTTTAAGAGACCTACCCGGAGACATGATTGATGAAATCTTGTCTAGAGTCGGCCAGAATTCCTCGGCACAACTATTTAAGGCGAGATCAGTTTGTAAGACATTCGAAGAACGTTCCAAGAATGTCTTGGTTTATAAGAGACTTTCGTTTGAAAGATGGGGGATATCACATTGGGAAACCCATAAGTTACGATGTGTTTACTTTGACGCATATATTGCGGGGAACCCAAATGCTATTTTACGCAACGGGTTAAGAAATTATTTTGACTCAATATATCCGAATATTGGACTTCGTGATTTAGAAAAAGCGGCTAACATGCAACATAAAGAAGCATGTTATGCTTACGGATTAGTAATGTTCGCTTCTCACCAAAGTGAGAACAAGAACATCGGGCTACAACTATTAAACAAAACGTTTCCACAAGTGACGGAGTCGGTAATTGGGGTAAGAAATGAGGTTTTTAGATTATTACGGGACTGTCGGACATTACGTAACCCTCGTCCCTTTGACGACGTTACAACACGCTGTCTTATCAACGGCCATAACGGTTATGTTGCACAAGACCAAGGATGGGAAGTAGTCCTAGTAAAACCAGAATGCATGACTTGTTTCTGGACGTATGAATTACGTGTCTTTATTGCCTTTGCTGAACGACTTGTGTACTAGCTAGAATTATCTTCACAACTATCTTGTATCAAAGTTATTGTGTGCTATATTTCATGCTTTATGTAAAATAAGCCGTATTGTAAGTTTGTAAAATATTGTATAAAAGTTTGAACGCGAAATATTATTATAATCAGTTTTTCATATATAATTGTAGTAGTTGAATTGTATATTAGCTACTAAGTATGAACTTAACGGGTAGGTACTACCCGAATTTAAACTTATAAAACGCTAATATGAAGAAAAAGCTTTTATAAATGAGTTCATATTATGCTACGAAATACTATTAACTACTCTTAATATTCTGTATGATTAACTTGTTCCATTTAACTATTTTGAAGGAAATGGCACCGACTACTCGACACACCGTGAATATGAATGAAGATGAATTCCGTACTTTTCTAGCTTCAAACATAGCCGCAGTACAGGCTGCGCTACATACCAACAATAACCTTGGATCTAGCAGTACAGGAAATCGTGTAGGATGCACCTACAAAGAATTCACTGCCTGCAAACCTTTGGAATTTGATGGAACCGAAGGACCGATCGGATTGAAACGGTGGACCGAGAAGGTCGAATCGGTGTTTGCCATAAGTAAGTGTACTGAAGAGGACAAAGTAAAGTACGCTACGCATACCTTCACAGGTTCTGCGTTAACATGGTGGAATACCTATCTAGAGCAAGTGGGACAAGACGATGCGTACGCACTACCGTGGTCAGCATTCAAGCACTTGATGAACGAGAAGTACCGTCCCAGAACCGAGGTCAATAAGCTCAAGACAGAACTTAGAGGGTTACGAACCCAAGGATTTGATATCACCACGTACGAAAGACGATTCACAGAATTGTGCCTATTGTGTCCGGGAGCATTCGAAGATGAGGAAGAGAAGATCGACGCGTTTGTGAAAGGATTACCGGAAAGAATCCAAGAAGATATAAGTTCACACGAGCCCGCCTCCATACAACAGGCATGTAGAATGGCTCACAAACTCGTGAACCAAATTGAAGAAAGAATTAAAGAACAGACTGCTGAAGAGGCCAATGTGAAGCAAGTCAAAAGAAAGTGGGAGGAAAACGGTGATAAGAATCACCAATACAACAACAACAGCAATTACAACAATAATCGCAACAATTATCCCAACAATCGCAACATCAATCGCAACTACAACAAACGGCCCAACAACAACAACAACAACAACAGCAACTACAACAATCATCCCAACAACAATAATAACCGCAACAACAACAACAATCAGAAGCAGCTATGCCAAAGGTGTGAAAAGAATCACTCGGGGTTCTGCACCAAATTTTGCAACAAGTGTAAAAGAAATGGTCATAGCGCGGCGAAGTGTGAGGTCTATGGACCAGGGGTTAATAGAACGAAAGGAACAAATGGTGTCGGAACGAGTAATGGCGGAGCAAGTAGTGTCGGAGCAAGTTATGCCAATGTAGTTTGTTATAAATGTGGAAAACCGGGCCACATTATTAGAAATTGCCCGAACCAGGAGAACACGAATGGACAAGGCCGTGGAAGAGTTTTCAATATTAATGCGGCAGAGGCACAGGAAGACCCGGAGCTTGTTACGGGTATGTTTCTTATTGACAATAAATCTGCTTACGTTTTATTTGATTCGGGTGCGGATAGAAGCTATATGAGTATAGATTTTTGTGCTAAATTAAGTTGTCCATTGACGCCTTTGGATAGTAAATTTTTACTCGAATTAGCAAATGGTAAATTAATTTCAGCAGATAATATATGTCGGAATCGAGAAATTAAACTGGTTAGCGAAACATTTAAGATTGATTTGATACCAGTAGAGTTAGGGAGTTTTGATGTGATAATCGGTATGGACTGGTTGAAAGAAGTGAAAGCGGAGATCTTTTGTTACAAAAATGCAATTCGCATTATACGAGAAAAAGGAAAACCCTTAATGGTGTACGGAGAAAAGGGCAACACGAAGCTACATCTTATTAGTAATTTGAAGGCACAAAAACTAATAAGAAAAGGTTGCTATGCTGTTCTAGCACACGTCGAGAAAGTACAAACCGAAGAAAAGAGCATCAATGATGTTCCCGTCGCAAAAGAATTTCCCGATGTATTTTCGAAAGAATTACCGGGATTACCCCCACATCGATCCGTTGAATTTCAAATAGATCTTGTACTAGGAGCTGCACCAATAGCTCGTGCTCCTTACAGACTCGCACCCAGCGAGATGAAAGAACTACAAAGCCAATTACAAGAACTTTTAGAGCGTGGTTTCATTCGACCAAGCACATCACCGTGGGGAGCACCTGTTTTGTTTGTCAAGAAGAAAGATGGTACATTCAGGTTGTGTATCGACTACCGAGAGTTGAACAAACTTACCATCAAGAACCGCTACCCACTACCGAGAATCGACGACTTATTTGATCAACTACAAGGCTCGTCTGTTTATTCAAAGATTGACTTACGTTCCGGGTATCATCAAATGAGGGTGAAAGAAGATGATATTCCAAAGACTGCTTTCAGAACACGTTACGGTCATTACGAGTTTATGGTCATGCCGTTTGGTTTAACTAATGCACCAGCTGTGTTCATGGACCTTATGAACCGAGTGTGTGGACCATACCTTGACAAGTTTGTCATTGTTTTCATTGATGACATACTTATTTACTCAAAGAATGACCAAGAACACGGTGAACATTTGAGAAAGGTGTTAGAAGTATTGAGGAAGGAAGAATTGTACGCTAAGTTTTCAAAGTGTGCATTTTGGTTGGAAGAAGTTTAATTCCTCGGTCACATAGTGAACAAAGAAGGTATTAAGGTGGATCCGGCAAAGATAGAAACTGTTGAAAAGTGGGAAACCCCGAAAACTCCGAAACACATACGCCAGTTTTTAGGACTAGCTGGTTACTACAGAAGGTTCATCCAAGACTTTTCCAGAATAGCAAAACCCTTGACCGCATTAACGCATAAAGGGAAGAAATTTGAATGGAATGATGAACAAGAGAAAGCGTTTCAGTTATTGAAGAAAAAGCTAACTACGGCACCTATATTGTCATTGCCTGAAGGGAATGATGATTTTGTGATTTATTGTGACGCATCAAAGCAAGGTCTCGGTTGTGTATTAATGCAACGAACGAAGGTGATTGCTTATGCGTCTAGACAATTGAAGATTCACGAACAAAATTATACAACGCATGATTTGGAATTAGGCGCGGTTGTTTTTGCATTAAAGACTTGGAGGCACTACTTATATGGGGTCAAAAGTATTATATATACCGACCACAAAAGTCTTCAACACATATTTAATCAGAAACAACTGAATATGAGGCAGCGTAGGTGGATTGAATTATTGAATGATTATGACTTTGAGATTCGTTACCACCCGGGGAAGGCAAATGTGGTAGCCGATGCCTTGAGCAGGAAGGACAGAGAACCCATTCGAGTAAAATCTATGAATATAATGATTCATAATAACATTACTACTCAAATAAAGGAGGCGCAACAAGGAGTTTTAAAAGAGGGAAATTTAAAGGATGAAATAACCAAAGGATCGGAGAAGCATCTTAATATTCGGGAAGACGGAACCCGGTATAGGGCTGAAAGGATTTGGGTACCAAAATTTGGAGATATGAGAGAAATGGTACTTAGAGAAGCTCATAAAACCAGATACTCAATACATCCTGGAACGGGGAAGATGTACAAGGATCTCAAGAAACATTTTTGGTGGCCGGGTATGAAAGCCGATGCTGCTAAATACGTAGGAGAATGTTTGACGTGTTCTAAGGTCAAAGCTGAGCATCAGAAACCATCAGGTCTACTTCAACAACCCGAAATCCCGGAATGGAAATGGGAAAACATTACCATGGATTTCATCACTAAATTGCCAAGGACTGCAAGTGGTTTTGATACTATTTGGGTAATAGTTGATCGTCTCACCAAATCAGCACACTTCTTGCCAATAAGAGAAGATGACAAGATGGAGAAGTTAGCACGACTGTATTTGAAGGAAGTCATCTCCAGACATGGAATACCAATCTCTATTATCTCTGATAGGGATGGCAGATTTATTTCAAGATTCTGGCAGACATTACAGCAAGCATTAGGAACTCGTCTAGACATGAGTACTGCCTATCATCCACAAACTCATGGGCAGAGCGAAAGGACGATACAAACGCTTGAAGACATGCTACGAGCATGTGTTATTGATTTCGGAAACAGTTGGGATCGACATCTACCGTTAGCAGAATTTTCCTACAACAACAGCTACCATTCAAGCATTGAGATGGCGCCGTTTGAAGCACTTTATGGTAGAAAGTGCAGGTCTCTGATTTGTTGGAGTGAAGTGGGGGATAGACAGATTACGGGTCCGGAGATTATACAAGAAACTACCGAGAAGATCATCCAAATTCAACAACGGTTGAAAACCGCCCAAAGTCGACAAAAGAGCTACGCTGACATTAAAAGAAAAGATATAGAATTTGAAATTGGAGAGATGGTCATGCTTAAAGTTGCACCTTGGAAAGGCGTTGTTCGATTTGGTAAACGAGGGAAATTAAATCCAAGGTATATTGGACCATTCAAGATTATTGATCGTGTCGGACCAGTAGCTTACCGACTAGAGTTACCTCAACAACTCGCGGCTGTACATAACACTTTCCACGTCTCGAATTTAAAGAAATGTTTTGCCAAAAAAGATCTCACTATTCCGTTAGATGAAATCCAAATCAACAAAAAACTTCAATTCATCGAAGAACCCGTCGAAATAATGGATCGTGAGGTTAAAAGACTTAAGCAAAACAAGATACCAATTGTTAAGGTTCGATGGAATGCTCGTAGAGGACCCGAGTTCACCTGGGAGCGTGAAGATCAGATGAAGAAGAAATACCCGCATCTATTTCCAGAAGATTCGTCAACACCTTCAACGGCTTAAAATTTCGGGACGAAATTTATTTAACGGGTAGGTACTGTAGTGACCCGAACTTTTCCATGTTTATATATATTAATTGAGATTGATATTTACATGATTAAATGTTTCCAACATGTTAAGCAATCAAACTTGTTAAGACTTGATTAATTGAAATATGTTTCATATAGACAATTGACCACCCAAGTTGACCTGTGATTCACGAACGTTAAAACTTGTAAAAACTATATGATGACATATATATGGATATATATATAGTTAACATGATACTATGATAAGTAAACATATCATTAAGTATATTAACAATGAACTACATATGTAAAAACAAGACTACTAACTTAATGATTTTTAAACGAGACATATATGTAACGATTATCGTTGTAAAGATATTTAATGTATATATATCATATTAAGAGATATTCATACATGATAATATCATGATAATATAATAATTTAAAATTTCATTTGATATTATAAACATTGGGTTAACAACATTTAACAAGATCGTTAACCTAAAGGTTTCAAAACAACACTTACATGTAACGACTAACGATGACTTAACGACTCAGTTAAAATGTATATACATGTAGTGTTTTAATATGTATTTATACACTTTTGAAAGACTTCAATACACTTATCAAAATACTTCTACTTAACAAAAATGCTTACAATTACATCCTCGTTCAGTTTCATCAACAATTCTACTCGTATGCACCCGTATTCGTACTCGTACAATACACAGCTTTTAGATGTATGTACTATTGGTATATACACTCCAATGATCAGCTCTTAGCAGCCCATGTGAGTCACCTAACACATGTGGGAACCATCATTTGGCAACTAGCATGAAATATCTCATAAAATTACAAAAATATGAGTAATCATTCATGACTTATTTACATGAAAACAAAATTACATATCCTTTATATCTAATCCATACACCAACGACCAAAAACACCTACAAACACTTTCATTCTTCAATTTTCTTCATCTAATTGATCTCTCTCAAGTTCTATCTTCAAGTTCTAAGTGTTCTTCATAAATTCCAAAAGTTCTAGTTTCATAAAATCAAGAATACTTTCAAGTTTGCTAGCTCACTTCCAATCTTGTAAGGTGATCATCCAACCTCAAGAAATCTTTGTTTCTTACAGTAGGTTATCATTCTAATACAAGGTAATAATCATATTCAAACTTTGGTTCAATTTCTATAACTATAACAATCTTATTTCAAGTGATGATCTTACTTGAACTTGTTTTCGTGTCATGATTCTGCTTCAAGAACTTCGAGCCATCCCAGGATCCATTGAAGCTAGATCCATTTTTCTCTTTTCCAGTAGGTTTATCCAAGGAACTTAAGGTAGTAATGATGTTCATAACATCATTCGATTCATACATATAAAGCTATCTTATTCGAAGGTTTAAACTTGTAATCACTAGAACATAGTTTAGTTAATTCTAAACTTGCTCGCAAACAAAAGTTAATCCTTCTAACTTGACTTTTAAAATCAACTAAACACATGTTCTATATCTATATGATATGCTAACTTAATGATTTAAAACCTGGAAACACGAAAAACACCGTAAAACCGGATTTACGCCGTCGTAGTAACACCGCGGGCTGTTTTGGGTTAGTTAATTAAAAACTATGATAAACTTTGATTTTAAAGTTGTTATTCTGAGAAAATGATTTTTATTATGAACATGAAACTATATCCAAAAATTATGATTAAACTCAAAGTGGAAGTATGTTTTCTAAAATGGTCATCTAGACGTCGTTCTTTCGACTGAAATGACTACCTTTACAAAAATGACTTGTAACTTATTTTTCCGACTATAAACCTATACTTTTCTGTTTAGATTCATAAAATAGAGTTCAATATGAAACCATAGCAATTTGATTCACTCAAAACGGATTTAAAATGAAGAAGTTATGGGTAAAACAAGATTGGATAATTTTTCTCATTTTAGCTACGTGAAAATTGGTAACAAATCTATTCCAACCATAACTTAATCAACTTGTATTGTATATTATGTAATCTTGAGATACCATAGACACGTATACAATATTTCGACCTATCATGTCGACACATCTATATATATTTCGGAACAACCATAGACACTCTATATGTGAATGTTGGAGTTAGCTATACAGGGTTGAGGTTGATTCCAAAATATATATAGTTTGAGTTGTGATCAATACTGAGATACGTATACACTGGGTCGTGGATTGATTCAAGATAATATTTATCGATTTATTTCTGTACATCTAACTGTGGACAACTAGTTGTAGGTTACTAACGAGGACAGCTGACTTAATAAACTTAAAACATCAAAATATATTAAAAGTGTTGTAAATATATTTTGAACATACTTTGATATATATGTATATATTGTTATAGGTTCGTGAATCAACCAGTGGCCAAGTCTTACTTCCCGACGAAGTAAAAATCTGTGAAAGTGAGTTATAATCCCACTTTTAAAATCTAATATTTTTGGGATGAGAATACATGCAGGTTTTATAAATGATTTACAAAATAGACACAAGTACGTGAAACTACATTCTATGGTTGAATTATCGAAATCGAATATGCCCCTTTTTATTAAGTCTGGTAATCTAAGAATTAGGGAACAGACACCCTAATTGACGCGAATCCTAAAGATAGATCAATTGGGCCCAACAAGCCCCATCCAAAGTACCGGATGCTTTAGTATTTCGAAATTTATATCATATCCGAAGGGTGTCCCGGAATGATGGGGATATTCTTATATATGCATCTTATGCATCTTGTTAATGTCGGTTACCAGGTGTTCACCATATGAATGATTTTTATCTCTATGTATGGGATGTGTATTGAAATATGAAATCTTGTGGTCTATTGTTACGATTTGATATATATAGGTTAACCCTATAACTCACCAACATTTTTGTTGACGTTTAAAGCATGTTTATTCTCAGGTGAATATTAAGAGCTTCCGCTGTTGCATACTAAAATAAGGACAAGATTTGGAGTCCATGTTTGTATGATATTGTGTAAAAACTGCATTCAAGAAACTGATTTCGATGTAACATATTTGTATTGTAAACCATTATGTAATGGTCGTGTGTAAACAGGATATTTTAGATTATCATTATTTGATAATCTACGTAAAGCTTTTTAAACCTTTATTTATGAAATAAAGGTTATGGTTTGTTTTAAAAATGAATGCAGTCTTTGAAAAACGTCTCATATAGAGGTCAAAACCTCGCAACGAAATCAATTAATATGGAACGTTTTTAATCAATAAGAACGGGACATTTCAAGATTGAAGGTATTTCATATGCCCGAGAGACATATTAAATTAATGTGGCTAATATGTTATGATCCAAGTCGGGTCATACCAAATAACAAGCTTACCGACACCTTAAACGTATTTAAGCTTAACGAATGGATCATTAAGTAAATACGCGACACTTGGACTTTAGAAATTTGGTTTTCTAAAGTATTATCACTTGAGATAAATTATTTGGATAATTTACATATAATTGTTTATAGGTTTAAATGATTATATTATGTTATATTTTATAAAAGGTTTATAAAATGTAAGTAACATAAATAATGCATGGTTTTATTTAACAATTTTGTAATTGTATTAACAAGTTTATAAAACAATTACAATAATGATTATAATACTCCCATGGTGGCCAGATTTTGGGACTCCAAGAAGTCCACTCATGCTTATTCTTTTGTTGCTTTTAAGTAGCACAACTCCTCATGAGCATGGGTAGAAGAGGTAGGACTTGTTGGAGACTTAAAACCACATGCATTACACATATTCTAGGTAGAAAAACAAGCAAAAAAACCGGTTCCTGCTTGCTGTCTGGCCGTGGGTATTCAGCAAAAAAAAGGGTTCAAAAGTTTGTTTTTCCAAGTGATAATCAAGTATCATCAAATCCTAACTATAGTATTAGGTGTTGGGAAAAGTTTAGGGTATTATCTCTTGAGGTCTCATAGTTTTGAGACTCCATTCATCATCATCTTTTGACAAGCTGCGGTCCAGAATTTTGGGTTCAAAAGAAGAAGGTTTCTATCTTGGTTTCAAGGTGATTGAGTGTCTAAAACATAATCAAGTTCAAGGGTGGTGTTGGTGCATCAAAAGCTTGGGGTTTTAACACACTTGTTCATCATCTTCTTGTATCAAACAACCCTTAACTAGCTTGAGGAGGTATGAATCTTCTTCCCTTTTGTTATATGTAAGCATATGATTCATGACTTGATATTACATGGAATTCAATTTAAAATGGTTATGCACATAAACTTGTTTTCTTAGTAATTATGCTTCCACTTGTTATAACTTAAAATGAATTGGTTTCATGATTCTATTTACATTAAGAAACTTGTTATTATGTTGAATTCCATCATGTTCATCCTCAATTTCTCTGATTTTGAATAAAGTACAGATCCTATTAAAGTTACGAAGATGTTCGTTTGGATCTTCCTTCAGCGCACCACTAAATTGGCATTGATTAGTTACCATGTGTAGGATTTGTCCTTTGATTTCATAATCTGGTGCATTAATGTCTGATTGAGTAATTGCGTGATCTTGGCCAGTGCGTTTAGCTCCCATTCGGTCTTCCATACTTAAAGGTTCCAGATTTTCCATGATTGAGTTTGTTGAATCTGAATCACTAAAGGATTCTGATTTAATGGTTTCTTCCTCAACAATCTCTGGATGAGTGATTTATGGTTCAGGAGGAATGATTAGTGGTTCAGGATCTCTGAATTGTCCCTGAATATCCTCCGGATTCTCAATTGTGAGGTCTGGTTCAAAAAATGGATTATCGGAAATTTGAATTGGAGTACTTGTTCGACTAGATGATGATTCTAAAGGGAAATCAACGGTGACAATATTGGCTAGATGTCTTGATCGAGTTACAGGTGGTGAACGTATAAAAGGTGGTGAACGTTTTGCTCGGTGCATTTACTGAATATCCTATTAGTTATAAAAATAAAAATTATATAAGCTATCAAATTAATAGACTTTTCTGATTTTTCCCACGTTTCGAATAGCCAATAGATGCAGCAGGTAGCCAGGACCCTTTAAATCGGAAGCACATAACTTGCCACTAACAAATCCAACTATTACTACGAACCAGAAAATTTTGGATGTCTATCAATTTAACCACTTAAAATAATTTTTTGTCGAAATTTAAAGAAATTTTAGAGAAGAAATAGAAAATTCTATGTCCTAAAAACTAGAGCGGCGAGAAATAAGAAAGAAAAAGAGCGCATCGGAAAACGTCGAAAAATAAAAGGTCGAAAAAAATAATAAAAAGAACGTAGCGCGTCGAAACTTAAAAGTCTAAAAACTAAGAATTAAAAGTTGCGTCTAAAGGTATTAAAGCTTAAAGGAATTCTAAATCCAAAACGGTAATAACTTAAAAAGGTACTAAAATTTATTAAATATTTAAGCGATAAGCGATGTCGTAAAATTCTAGAGCATCTAAATCTTAGTCTAAAGAAAAAGCACTTAAGGGATTTTACGACAAAGCCTAAAAATCTAGAAATAAAAATAAATACGGCAAATACTATATCTTAAAACTAGTTACGAGCGATAAAAATACAAATTACGTAATAAATAATAAAAATATACAATTTATAAAAAGAAACAAAAAATGATAAAATTACTAATTTTTATAAAAATATTATTTTTATATTATTATTTTTATAAAAGTATTAATTTTATAAATAATAAAACTAATTTAAACTAAATATTGTAAATTAAATAAAATTAAAACTAATTAATAAAATAACTAACCCTAATTAGGGTTTAATAATAATAATATTTATTAATTTAAACCCAAAATCGTAATAATTACTGGAATCAGACCGGTCAGACAGCCTCATGCGATCGCATGAGTTTTATATGGCTAGGCCATGCGATCGCATGGCTTCGGATATCAAGCCAGGTCTTGGGCTGCTACAGTACCAGGCCCGTATACTTTTACTTATTATTTTTTTCTGTTTTTTAATTTTATATAAAATATTTATATTTATATAAAATAAATTAAAAACTTATATTTTAAAAACTACTTGTTAGTTTTTTGTAACTAAAAGAAAATACAAATTTTTTTAATTTTTTTTTAAAAAACGTATATATATATATATATATATATATATATATATATATATATATATATATATATATATATATATATATATATATATATATATATATATATATATATATATATATTTTCTTTTTCTTGTTTTTATATTTTTGATATTTAAAACGTATTTTTACAAAAAGAAATTAAAAATCTTATATATATATATATATATATATATATATATATATATATATATATATATATATATATATATATATATATATATATATATATATATATATATATATATATATATATATATATATAGCGTTTCGCTTTCGGCGTTGTTTGTCCCCAGGAGCGGCGCCAAAAATACTTGATGTTAAAGCGAAGGGGTACAAAATACTATTAATTTTTACTAGAAAAAACTATTAAATACGATACAATTTTACACAAGTTATTTATTTATTTATAGAGTGGATATACCTAAACCTTGCTACAACACTTATAGGCAGTATACCTAATCGTACAGTAGTGTAGTTTTTAGTAAGTCTGGTTCGTTTCACAAGGAGCTAGCCAAGTTTAACGCTATATTTTTAAAACTATATTTGTAAATATATAAATATATATATATATATATATATATAAGTAGTATTATTATTATAAAAGAGGGTTTTTACCGTTTAAAGACCGGTTTGTCTATTTTAAAACTTTAGTCGCAGTTAAAACCTAATGTAAAATATTAAAAATAAAAATAACTTAATGTAAAGTAAATAACGATAATGAAATTGCGATAAATAAAAGTGCGATAAATAAAATGACGATAAATGAAATTGCGATAATTAAAAAGTACGATAATTAAAAGTGCAATAAATAAAATGACAGTAAATAAAAGTACGATGAAATATGAAATAAAGGAATTATGCTTATTTAAACTTCCGTAATCATGATGTTTGACGTGTTGATTTTAGTTTATTACCATTGGTTAATTGTCCTTTGTCCTGGATTATTCAATATGTCCATCTGGTTTTTGTCCATAACAGTCCATCAGTCATAAATATAAAGTACGAGTGTCCTCGTCAAATTATCCTTATATCTGAAGTCAAATATTCCAACTAATTGGGGACTTAAACTGTAATAAGGTTTTAATACTTTATTATCAATTACACCAAGTGTCCTTGCATGTAATCCACCCCTGTTTTAATGAGTCCATTGACTATTAATCCATTCCCGTGTCCGGTTAAATGAACGATTATTAGTACTTATAAATATCCCACTTATCGTGTCCGATCGAGTGTATATGGTTATTTATAGGTACGTCCAATTGTAAATCTTTATATTAAATTAACGAACTATCATTCAATTAAACAAATATAATGCCCATTAATAGCCCATAGTCTAATTTCCACAAGTGTCGTTCTTTTGTCCAAACCCCAATTATGGTACAAAGCCCAATTACCTCGTCTTAATATTTTAGCCCAACATCATGATTACTTTGGCTTAAATAAGCATACTAATAACTTAGCTACGAGACATTAATTTAAAAAGGTTGAACATAACTTACAATGATTAATAATAGCGTAGCGTTACACGGACAGAATTTCGACTTACACACTTACAACATTCGCTAATATACCCTTATTATTATTAAATTAAAATTAAAATTATAAATTATATATATATATATATATATATATATATATATATATATATATATATATATATATATATATATATATATATATATATAGAGATAGAGAGGATAGAAAAAGATGTGTTGAGCTCGAGCACCAGACTGCCTTTTATAGGAATGTGGCCAGAAAAAGTAGGCCATGCGATCGCATGGGAATTAGGCGTCCAGGCCATGCGTTCGCATGGAGCAAGGATCCAGCTCACAATCATTTGTCTCCTAGTTTGCCGACGGTTTTAACATATAATATAATATATATATAATTTTAAGAATTAATTATATATTATATTATATTCATGTGCATAGTTGACTTGTAATTTTTAGTTCGTTGCGTCGAGCGTTGAGAGTTGACTCTGGTCCCGGTTCCAGATTTTCGAACATCATTTCGTACTATTTAATATCTTGTACTTTGCGTTTCGCGGATCGTATTCTTGTAATTTTTAGATGTTTCTCATCAATAAATTGAACCACTTTGATTGTACTTTGTACTTTTGAGCTTTTGGTCGTTTGCGTCTTCAATTCGTCGAATCTGTCTTTTGTCTTCACCTTTTATTATTTAAACGAATATCACTTGTAAATAGAACAATTGCAACTAAAAGCTTGTCTTTCTTGAGGGATAATGATATGAAATATATGTTCGTTTTTAGCATTATAAATTAACCCGACTCGGTTAGTCAAACACACTCGGTCAACCCGACTCGGTCAAACCCCTAACAACAATTGATTAACCCGACTCGGTTAGTCAAACACACTAGGTCAACCTGACTCGATCAAACCCTTAACGACAATTCATTAACCCAACTCGGTTAGTCAAACACACTAGGTCAACTCGACTCGGTTAAACCCCTAACGACAATTGATTAACCCGACTCGGTTAGTCAAACACACTCGGTCAACCCGACTTGGTTAAACCCCTAACGAAAATTTATTAACCCGACTCGGTTAGTCAAACACTCTAGGTCAACCCGACTTGGTTAAACCCCTAACGACAATTGATTAACCCGAATTAGCTAATCAAACCTCAATGGACTAACTCGACCTAGCTAGTCACTACATCACATGGATAAAACCACTTATTACCCAAAAAGTCACTCACACAAAGATAGGTACCGAAATCGAATAGTACCTGAATCCAGCGTCGTTAAACCTCCGCACTCCATCATTAATCAACTCGAGACACTTCAACTTTCGATTTCCCTCCTTCCGGTATGTAAAACATGTGACCTTACCCAATGGACATTCACGAGACTTATGTCCCGTTTGCCCACAATTATAACATGCGAATGTAAAGCTACCCGTGCTACTCATCTTCACGCTTCTGACACCTTTGGTAGCACTTTTACTTTTCTTGTTCGAATGCATCGTAGCTTCAAACTTCCACTTACTAACATCGGAACTACTTCCTTTCGGAACAAGGGTCTCAAAACCCTTCGCCACTTCAAAAAGTTCTCAAAAGAGTAAACTGACCCTCTACTAATTTTGTTCTTCAAATCGTCGTTCAAAGCTCGATAAAAATCTTCCATTAACATATGATCATTCCCAACATACTCTGGGAAAAATTGGGTTTTCGATAAGAAAATGGACTTGAGAGTGTTCAAATCCATCGACCCTTGCTTCAAAGCACGCAACTCATCCTTGAGTCTCGAAATATCGGTCGGAGTTCGGTACTCCTTGAAGAATTATGACTTGAACTCATCCCAAGTCAAACTCATACTTTGCTCCTCACCGTAAAGTCGAATTTTTGCGTCCTACCACAACTTTGCATCACCTCTCAACATGCTGCTTCCATACCTCGCTTTATTATCGAGAGGGCATTCACTAGTATGGAAGGCCCCTCCATATCGGAGACCCAACGATCACTCTTGAGTGGGTCTCGTTCACCATCGAAGGTGGGAGGTTGGACATCCTTGAAATTCTTATAGTGGAAGTCTCGCCTTCCAACATTATCGTCGTGAACAATAGCCTTAACTTGTTCCTTGATTAGATCGGTTACTTGCTCGTCAATTGACTCTAGGAACATCTTCTTAACGTCCTCTAGACAGGCCGCATGATGCCTTTGTATAATGGCCTCAAACTTGGCCTTAAACTCGGAGTCTTCACTTTGATCATCCTTATCATGTCTGTTCCTCGTCTTCATTCTAAGAAATGAACTCGGTTAGGAACGCAACACGAATAAATTACATACATCGTCACGATCTATATTCACAATCACATATATATAACCATCCGTACACCCCATCTAGTTCAATACTTGTTGTACATCACTTGCTTGACTTGGTTTGCAACCATAATAATGGTCGCGAATCATTATTACGCTCACGTGCCATGCTGTTGATACCTATTTCCTTATGAGGTAAGGCTTAGTGTATCATCACAGTACTAGAAGTATCTAGCTAAAAGTGGGGGAATGTTGCCGATTGATGTTTACCCTCGGGAAATAATCCCTCTAGACCCAGCTCACAGATATATAAATCTGTGGGGTGGCTTAATCAATCTTTATCCGCTGAGCATTGAGCTACTAGCCGGATGACTTCTAGTGAGAGAAAATACTATGTGAGAGAGAAAGGTGAAATCTCTTGTCACAAGTTATCAGAGTGTCTGAATGTGTAAAATGATGACCCAATGGGTCTATTTATAGTGATAGATCCACCGGAATGCTCGGGGACACATGTCATATGATGCTGCATTCTGTTATTCTTGGTCCGATATTTGCGCTGGATGCGACGCTCTCCGGTCAGGGCTTAAGCGCTAGGCGGCCTGATGTTTAAAGCTAAGGGGTATAAAATACTATTAATTTTTAGCAGGAAATACTATTAAATACGATACAATTTTACACAAGATATTTATTTATTTAGAGAATGGATATACTTAAACCTTGCTACAACACTTATAGGCAGTGTACCTAATCGTACAGTAGTGTAGTTTTTAGTAAGTCCGGTTCGTTCCACAGGGAATCTTTTTAAACAAAGCTTAACGCTATATTAGTTTACATTTATAAAAATACAAATATATATATATATAAGTAATATTATTATTATAAAGGGGGTTTTTACCGTTTAATGACCGGTTTGTCGATTTTAAAACTTTAGTCGCAGTTAAAACCAAATGTAAAATAATAAATAAATACAAGACTTAATTTAAAGCGTAAAGTAAATAACGATAATGAAATTGCGAATAATAAAAGTGCGATAAAATAAACTTGCGATAATTAAAAAGTACGATAATTAAAAGTGCAATTAAATACAATAACAATAAAAATGCGATAATTAGAAGTGCAATTAAATATAAAATAAAGGAAATTAAATATGAAATAAAAGAATTATGCTTATTTAAACTTCCGTAATCATGATGTTTGACGTGTTGATTTTAGTTTTATGCCCATGGGTTAATTGTCCTTTGTCCTGGATTATTTAATATGTCCGTCTAGTTTTTGTCCATAACAGTCCATCAGTCATAAATATAAAGTGCGAGTGTCCTCATCAAATTATCCTTATACCCGAAGTCAAATATTCCAACTAATTGGGGACTTAAACTGTAACAAGGTTTTATTACTTTGTTTAATAATTACACCAGGATGTCGACTGAGTGTAACTTAAGGTTTTAATACTTTGTTATCAATTATGCCAAGTGTCCTTGTACATAATTTCACCCCTGTTTTAATAATTCTAGTGGCTATTAATCCATTCCCGTGTCCGGTTAAACGAACGATTATTCGTACATATAAATACCCCGCCCATCGTGTCCGATCGAGTGTAAATGGTAATTTATAGGGACGCCCAATTGTAAATCTTTATATTAACATTAACAAACTATCATTTAGTTAAACAAATATAAAGCCCATTAACAGCCCATAGTCTAATTTCCACAAGTGTCGTTCTTTTGTCCAAACCCCAATTATGGTACAAAGCCCAATTACCCAATTTTAGTAATTAGCCCAACATCATGATTACTTCGGATTAAATAAGCATAATAATAACTTAGCTACGAGACATTAAATTAAAAAGGTTGAACATAACTTACAATGATTAAAAATAGCGTAGCGTTACACGGACAGAATTTTGACTTACACCCTTACAACATTTGCTAACATACCCTTATTATTAGGATTTAAAATTAAAATTAAAATATAAATTATATATATATTTTTACGTATATATTGAGAGAGAGATAGATATTGGATATATATTTTTTTGCGTTCACCAAACTGCGAATTTATAGGAGATGTGGCCTGACTTTTCATGCCATGCGATCGCATGGACTTTCTTCTTCCTGGTCATGCGATCGCATGGCCAGCTGGGAGAGCTCACATGTTGCTTGTTTCCTTGTGCCGACGTTTTATAAATATAATATAATATATATATTAATTTTAAGAATTAATTATATATTATATTATATTCATATGCATAGTTCACTTGTAATTTTTAGTCCGTTGCGTCGAGCGTTGAGAGTTGACTCTGGTCCCGGTTCCGGATTTTCGAACGTCCTTGCGTACAATTTAATATCTTGTACTTTGCGTTTTGAACCTTGTACTCTTGTAATTTTGAGACGTTTCTTACACAATAATTGGAACCTCATTGATTGTATTTTGTACTTTTGAGCTTTTTGGTCGTTTGCGTCTTCAATTCATCGAATCTGTCTTTTGTCTTCACCTTTTATTATTTAAATGAATATCACTTTTAAATAGAACAATTGCAACTACAAGCTTGTCTTTCTTGAGGAATAATGCTATGAAATATATGTTCGTTTTTAGCATTATCAAATATTCCCACACTTGAGCGTTGCTTGTCCTCAAGCAATATAGTCTTGAAATACTAGAATCACTTCTTTATTCTTCACACTTTGTACATCAGTGATTTCTATACGGCGGTATAAAAATGGTAGTAACGATATGGTTTACAGTCCCACATGACTATAAAAATTTAGATCCATTAAGGAAATTGGATCTTTATGAAAACATTTGATCTTTTGAAAATTAAATCTAGTTTTTACCCTAGATAAGTTTTCCGGAATAACCCTTCACCGGTGTTTGCAAAATATTTTTGTGGGTTTGGTGGGTTTCAGATTTGAAAATTTTAGCTCAAAACTTGCGGTTTTGTGTCACCCACTTGCTAACCTTGTATTAGGAAAGCAACACGTCCAGTTTACTTGTCCCGTATATTACCTTTCGGTAAACTACCGTTCGGTTGTAAAGGAAAGCGTTGAACAAGCAACTGTTAAGGCAATGTCCCCTGACATGCTTTTAATTATGGTCTATAACGTGTCGGACGCAATTACTATCCTTTGTAGGAGCAATAGTAAAGCTCACCCTTATAATTTTCCGGTCTGGCACAAGGTCCTGTCTTCGACCATGCTATGCAACCACCGTTCTTACGGTTGACACCCGATTTGGTTCAGATGACCTAATGAATTCCAGGTGAATTCCTAGGATTTTACGTTCAATGGTAATGAACGCATTGAAAATGGGTTTTCAGAAAACAAATCGGTTTGTAATTTTATCAAAATATTTTCTCGTTCAAGCTCGAGTTTAGATATCATTGAATTCCATGAGTTTGAATTCTCAATCTTTAAGGTCAATCTCAAGGATTGAGTAATATCAGTCTTAAAAGCTGATTTTTGATCTTTTAAGGAGATTATCCTTTCTGGGGATTTGATTCATTAGTCTTGTCCAGCTAATTTGCATGGTGTCCCCCCATTTTACGAGATAAATCCTTCTCATGGTTAGGATAAATCTGACCACTTGACGACCCTGTTTAATGCTGAGGTCCGTGGATTTCCTGCTGATTTTAGTGATGACTTTTCTAGAATTTTCGTCAACCTACAGCTGGTCTGGACGACAACTTCTTGACCTAAATCAAGAAGCGCGTTTCTTTTTCGGAAGACTTTCCTTCCTTTTAGTGATGGAATTGATTCATCGTGTAGATCCATCTCTTCTTTTCTTTCATCGGGTAAAATAGTTTAGTTTAGTCCAAAGCAAAAGTATTTTCAGTTATTTGTTACAGAAATATGTGACATATGTTTAAGATAACTTGGTAATTTTTCCCACACTTGGCTTTTATTTTCCTTTTTATTGTCCTCTATTCCATTTTAAATGAATTTTAACATTTTGGTTTGTTTCTCAATTTATGTCCTTTCTAAGCTAACAATAATTTCGGTGTTAACACCTAGTTTTATCATTCATAAATATGTATAAACATGATTTTGAGTTTAATTAATTGAAAATTTTGAAAATTTTTACTAGAATTGGGTAGTCAGTATATAAGACTAGGGCTGTTCTTTATCATCAAAGAGCACTAGATTCTAATACAACTACTACGTTACTAGTATTTTTAATGGTAACCAAGTGTTTAAGATAAAAAATTTAAAAATCAGAAAGAATTTAACCCCTTCCCACACTTAAGATCTTGCAATGCCCTCATTTGCAAGAAATCAGTAATAATTTAAATTATTGAGGGTGATTAGCGTAAAAATGATTTAATTTTACCAAAGTTTCCAAATATATTGGCGTTTGGTTGCTGAATGATAAATGGTGCATATCATTTGTTCATTTCGTCTGTTGTTACATCACATTTATTTGTCATCTTGTCGTCAAAATTAGTAGCTTTTGCTGAACTTAATGCCAGTCTTTGAAAATGCGCTGTTTTACCCTGTTTTGTACAATCGACAATATACATACATACAAATATAATCATGCATGGCAATTTGAAATGGGACTTAATATCCCACTTTAATATTCTAAATATGAAATATTAGTACACAATAATAATAAAAATAATAAAAATTACACAAATATATCCAATAACATAAGTTTAAACATGAAAAAGTCAAAAGATAAAAACATAAAAATCATAAAAATAACCAAATGGAACTAAATCAGTCTGGATATGGGTTCCAGTTCATCTCGTCAGGTGGGTTCCATTGTTGGTTATAGGTGTTTTGATAGGCCTGGTTATAGTCATACCGGTTAAAGGGTGGTCAGATATCGGGGCTATGTGGCGGAAAATGAGCAGGTCGAGTAGGTACATAGTTATTTGGTACCTGATATGATAGCTGGCTCATGATTTGGTGCTGATGAACTAACCAGCTATCATGTTGGCATCACCTATAATCCTCGTATACTTGCTCGAAGTTCCACTGCTCATACATACTATGTCTGGCCGCGTTCGTCATTGCTTCCTCATCTATACGAACGTGGACGTCAAGAATAGCATCTCGAAAGACATCCCTAATGTCTTCCGCCTCCTCCATTTCCTCGTCTGAGCCTCTCTCTACCTGAGGATGAGATCCCTCATAGGGTACTGCCTGGTTACGTCTACTTTTCAATACCTTAGCACCCACATAAACTTTCAATCCTAAGGGCTCAACCTGTTCTCTACAAAGCTGTAATGGACCCCCTTGGTTCCTATCAACACCTAAATACTCTCCAATGAGAGTCACAAAAATACCTCCTCCTATTATACTCCCGTCCTGCATTCCCTCTACCATTTTAGATAAATAAAAAGCAACACAGTAAGGGATATTGACAAAGCTTCTAGGATCCCGAATACACTTTAGGTAGAATAAATCATGTAAGGTAATTTTTTCTTTATTATGACCTCTCTGTGTAATCGAGTTAGCCAAAAATCTATGAATAATACGAAGCTCGGCTCTGTCAATATGTGTATAGGAGTGTCCTCCTGCTCGTGTAAAAACATCAAAATGTGACATACGCCTCCAAATGGCGTCAGCGTCAAAGTTACTATCTACCCTTTCACCATAATGAATCAAATTTGTACAATCGGGTAATAGCAACTCACCAGGAGTATATATCTTTAAGGCCCTGGCCATGTCCAACATGGACATTCTGTACATCCTACTGCCAAGGATAAACCTAAGAAATCTTCTATCATCTATTCTAACAATATTTGTATCAAGTGATACAGTACTCATCAACTCAACACACCATTCCTTATATACAGGTCTACGAATGGTGAAAAGACGTTCCCAATCTGTAAAAAAAGAACTGCCATACCTTTGAACTAAAAGCTGTCTAACACGGTCAGCTAGATGGACCGTTTCCAAAAGGGCCCAATCGATTACCCTTGGCACCTCTACATTTTTTGTTACCAATTTGAATTTGTTCCTTTGATATGTCTTGTAATCTCTCCATCTCCTATCAAATCTCAGATTAGGATGCAGAGTGTGCTCAGGAATCGTTGGGAATTCTACTGGCGGCCTCATTGGGAATACTATGAATTCATCAACAAACTGTACCGGATCATAATAAGGTATGTGCTGATCAGGATGTTGTTGTTCCTGTTGTGGTTCTTGTTCGTGTTGCATTTCTGGTTCTGGTTCTGGTGCGGGTGCTGGTCGTCTAGATGATGATGCTCCTGAACCTCCAGTATAGGCTTTCTGCAAAACACATTAAACACAAAATTTGTGCATCCAAATATGCATTAGTGTTAGCAAAATAACAACTTAAAACAATCACTATAGCATGTTAAATCAAAATTAAACTTATACACATTTTCACAATTTTTCACAATTCTACATTTTTCAAATAAGCACATATGAAAATGTATACAAAATTCATAAACATTTAACTTAAATAACATGTCAAAATATTCATTACTAATAATTAAACAAGTCTCAAATGGCAAATATATCAAATTAATCAAGTTCATGAATTTTGGACTTAAAAAGTCCACTTTAATCTCCAAAAATCATGTTTAGGATCAATGTTTGGATCATTTAACTATCTAAACATGTTACACTACTCAATTTAGCAATAATTCATGACAAAAATCGGCCATAACCTGTTTATATCAAAAAGCCCCAAATTGCTCAAGAACACAAACCCTAGATTTCTAAAATTTTTGAAGTTTTTGGCTTCAAATCATGTTAATTAGCATCAATCTAGGTTATACATGCATAAAATACTAACAATTTAACACTAATTACACTAGAAATTAACAAAATTGCATTAGGTAAAAAATTGGTAATTATCACAAAAACTAGGAATTTATAGAGTTTAGGGGTGTAATTTTTACCAATTTGCTGAAGAATGAGAATCTAGGCATGATTAGAGCAAGAAAAATGACGAATTACAGTGAATTTTGGTGAAATTTGGAGAGAATTTGAGTGTATTTTCGGGTATGTGTGTGTTTTTGTGGAGAAAGACAGACCAGTCGACTGCCTTATATCAGGCCTGATTTTTGCCTCCATGCGATCGCATGGAGGTATAGTGAAAATCCCATGCGATCGCATGGGGGTCCGGGTACACTGTTTTCAGGTTTTTTTTTTTTTTTTTTTTTTTTTTTTTTTTTTTTAATCTTAAATTATGAAACAATTAAGTAATTAATTTTAAAATTTTGTTTCCCTTTGTTTTAGGACGAGGTTGTTTCGGATCGATGTCCTAGTCCGTCCTTTGACAAAATTTTAAAATTTGTCTTTTTCAAGCGATTGTTTTAAAAGCTTAGATTTTTGGGTTTTTTAAATTTTTTTTTTTTTTGCATACCTTAATTCAATAAGAATAAAAATAATGATAATAAAAGTTCTCGTCCCTTCCTCGGGTAAAGCAATTTCGGTTCAAAGACCTAGTCTTCAACTTACGACGAATTTTAAAAATCATATTTTTAACTTAGCGAAATAAAGTAAATTTTTGTTTTTAATTTCACACAACTTAAATTTAAAAATGCATAAAATTCAAAATTAATATCAAAAATTCACACCAAACTTAAAATTTGAAATGCATAAAATTAAAAATTCTTATTTTAAAAATTAAAAATTCACACCAAACTTAATTTAAAAATTCATAGTATAAAATCACACCAAACTTATATTATATTTTTCAAATATTTACAATTTTAAATATATTGTTTTTACAAAGTTTACAATATTAATTTAAGATTTATATATTAATTTTAAAAATATGATAAAAATAAAATTAAAAATCTTTTTGGCTTTTTATCCCACTTTAATCAATCAAATATTATCAAAAATATGCGCCCCTCTTTTCGGTAAAGTAATTTCGGTTCCATGACCTAATTTAACTCATGACGAATTTTTAAAATATTTTGGGTAGATTGATTAAAGATATTTATACCTTAAGAACAAACGTTAAATTTCGCAGTGATGTAATAAATTTTTGTATGATATCAATAATTTCGGTCGCCAAACCTAATTTTATTTAATACCAATTTAATACTTTATAGCGAACAAATTAGCGTTTATTATCAAAAGGTTAAAAATAAAAATAAAAAATAAAAACTGTACAGACTTACCTGTGAGATAGTATTCTTAGTTATATGATCTATCCCATTCATAAGATAGTCGGTTTAATTGGTTTTCCATAGCTACATAGGCGTAACCTCGAGCATTCAGTGTCTTTTCTTCTAAACATATGAACGGTCCGTCTCTGCATAAAGTAACAAATTCGGTATTTGAATAGGTTTGATTATTTGAACATTTACCTCCATGTGACCATTTTCCGCATTTGTGACATCTTTCTAGGTGTCGTGCTCTTCTTTTCGCTGCGGATTTTGATTTTCCTTTACCAAATTGTGACTTATTATCTTCGCATCTGTATTCTTTTCTAACTCCGTCCAATCTTTCTCTGATTACTGATACTATTTCACTCGGAAGTGTGTTATTATTACGTTTAGTGATCAAAGCGTGTAGCATTAGACCATAGTTTAGTTCACAGGCAGTCTTCATTTCCTAAAAAAAATAAAAATTCAGAATGGGGGGAGAAGACTAGTTCTTTAGGGTCTGCTAGGGAAAGACCACTCGGGTTCCATTTTCGAGAACTACACAAAAACAGACAATCTAACTCTAACAGAAATACATAAACCCCCTATACTTAGTTAGCTGTGGTATCGAAATTGTGATTAACTTCATTGTCGAATTCCATCGGACTATCTATGTAGTGTTTAACTCTGTGACCATTAACTTTAAATTCAATCCCATTTGAATTTATTAATTCTATCGTTCCGTATGGAAAAACTCTTTTAACTATGAATGGTCCAGACTGAAATGTCCCGTTCTTATTGATTAAAAACGTTCCATATTAATTGATTTCGTTGCGAGGTTTTGACCTCTATATGAGACGTTTTTCAAAAACTGCATTCATTTTAAAATAAACCATAACCTTTATTTCATCAATAAAGGTTTAAAAAGCTTTACGTAGATTATCAAATAATGATAATTTAAAATATCCTGTTTACAAACGACCATTACATAATGGTTTACAATACAAATATGTTACAACAAAATAAGTTTCTTGAATGCAGTTTTTACACAATATCATACAAGCATGGACTCCAAATCTCGTCCTTATTTAAGTATGCGACAGCGGAAGCTCTTAGTATTCACCTGAGAATAAACATGCTTTAAACGTCAACAAAAATGTTGGTGAGTTATAGGTTTAACCTATATATATCAAATCGTAACAATAGACCACAAGATTTCATATTTCAATACACATCCCATACATAGAGATAAAAATCATTCATATGGTGAACACCTGGTAACCGACATTAACAAGATGCATATATAAGAATATCCCCATCATTCCGGGACACCCTTCGGATATGATATAAATTTCGAAGT
This sequence comes from Rutidosis leptorrhynchoides, assembly GCF_046630445.1. Lineage (NCBI taxonomy): Eukaryota > Viridiplantae > Streptophyta > Magnoliopsida > Asterales > Asteraceae > Rutidosis > Rutidosis leptorrhynchoides. Next base: position 258,521,524 of record NC_092339.1, read on the forward strand.
ACTAAAGCATCCGGTACTTTGGATGGGGCTTGTTGGGCCCGATAGATCTATCTTTAGGATTCGCGTCAATTAGGTTGTCTGTTCCCTAATTCTTAGATTACCAGACTTAATAAAAAGGGGCATATTCGATTTTGATAATTCAACCATGGAATGTAGTTTCACGTACTTGTGTCTATTTTGTAAATCATTTATAAAACCTGCATGTATTCTCATCCCAAAAATATTAGATTTTAAAAGTGGGACTATAACTCACTTTCACAGATTTTTACTTCGTCGGGAAGTAAGACTTGGCCACTGGTTGATTCACGAACCTATAACAATATATACATATATATCAAAGTATGTTCAAAATATATTTACAACACTTTTAATATATTTTGATGTTTTAAGTTTATTAAGTCAGCTGTCCTCGTTAGTAACCTACAACTAGTTGTCCACAGTTAGATGTACAGAAATAAATCGATAAATATTATCTTGAATCAATCCACGACCCAGTGTATACGTATCTCAGTATTGATCACAACTCAAACTATATATATTTTGGAATCAACCTCAACCCTGTATAGCTAACTCCAACATTCACATATAGAGTGTCTATGGTTGTTCCGAAATATATATAGATGTGTCGACATGATAGGTCGAAACATTGTATACGTGTCTATGGTATCTCAAGATTACATAATATACAATACAAGTTGATTAAGTTATGGTTGGAATAGATTTGTTACCAATTTTCACGTAGCTAAAATGAGAAAAATTATCCAATCTTGTTTTACCCATAACTTCTTCATTTTAAATCCGTTTTGAGTGAATCAAATTGCTATGGTTTCATATTGAACTCTATTTTATGAATCTATACAGAAAAATTATAGGTTTATAGTCAGAAAAATAAGTTACAAGTCGTTTTTGTAAAGGTAGTCATTTCAGTCGAAAGAACGACGTCTAGATGACCATTTTAGAAAACATACTTCCACTTTGAGTTTAATCATAATTTTTGGATATAGTTTCATGTTCATAATAAAAATCATTTTCTCAGAATAACAACTTTAAAATCAAAGTTTATCATAGTTTTTAATTAACTAACCCAAAACAGCCCGCGGTGTTACTACGACGGCGTAAATCCGGTTTTACGGTGTTTTTCGTGTTTCCAGGTTTTAAATCATTAAGTTAGCATATCATATAGATATATAACATGTGTTTAGTTGATTTTAAAAGTCAAGTTAGAAGGATTAACTTTTGTTTGCGAACAAGTTTAGAATTAACTAAACTATGTTCTAGTGATTACAAGTTTAAACCTTCGAATAAGATAGCTTTATATGTATGAATCGAATGATGTTATGAACATCATTACTACCTTAAGTTCCTTGGATAAACCTACTGGAAGAGAGAAAAATGGATCTAGCTTCAATGGATCCTTGGATGGCTCGAAGTTCTTGAAGCAGAATCATGACACGAAAACAAGTTCAAGTAAGATCATCACTTGAAATAAGATTGTTATAGTTATAGAAATTGAACCAAAGTTTGAATATGATTATTACCTTGTATTAGAATGATAACCTACTGCAAGAAACAAAGATTTCTTGAGGTTGGATGATCACCTTACAAGATTGGAAGTGAGCTAGCAAACTTGAAAGTATTCTTGATTTTATGAAACTAGAACTTTTGGAATTTATGAAGAACACTTAGAACTTGAAGATATAACTTGAGAGAGATCAATTAGATGAAGAAAATTGAAGAATGAAAGTGTTTGTAGGTGTTTTTGGTCGTTGGTGTATGGATTAGATATAAAGGATATGTAATTTTGTTTTCATGTAAATAAGTCATGAATGATTACTCATATTTTTGTAATTTTATGAGATATTTCATGCTAGTTGCCAAATGATGGTTCCCACATGTGTTAGGTGACTCACATGGGCTACTAAGAGCTGATCATTGGAGTGTATATACCAATAGTACATACCTCTAAAAGCTGTGTATTGTACGAGTACGAATACGGGTGCATACGAGTAGAATTGTTGATGAAACTGAACGAGGATGTAATTGTAAGAATTTTTGTTAAGTAGAAGTATTTTGATAAGTGTATTGAAGTCTTTCAAAAGTGTATAAATACATATTAAAACACTACATGTATATACATTTTAACTGAGTCGTTAAGTCATCGTTAGTCGTTACATGTAAGTGTTGTTTTGAAACCGTTAGGTTAACGATCTTGTTAAATGTTGTTAACCTAATGTTTATAATATCAAATGAGATTTTAAATTATTATATTATCATGATATTATCATGTATGAATATCTCTTAATATGATATATATATACATTAAATGTCTTTACAACGATAATCGTTACATATATGTCTCGTTTAAAAATCATTAAGTTAGTAGTCTTGTTTTTACATATGTAGTTCATTGTTAATATACTTAATGATATGTTTACTTATCATAGTATCATGTTAACTATATATATATATATCCATTATATGTCATCATATAGTTTTTACAAGTTTTAACGTTCGTGAATCACCGGTCAACTTGGGTGGTCAATTGTCTATATGAAACCTATTTCAATTAATCAAGTCTTAACAAGTTTGATTGCTTAACATGTTGGAAACATTTAATCATGTAAATATCAATCTCAATTAATATATATAAACATGGAAAAGTTCGGGTCACTACAGTACCTACCCGTTAAATAAATTTCGTCCCGAAATTTTAAGCTGTTGAAGGTGTTGACGAATCTTCTGGAAATAGATGCGGGTATTTCTTCTTCATCTGATCTTCACGCTTCCAGGTGAACTCGGGTCCTCTACGAGCATTCCATCGAACCTTAACAATTGGTATCTTGTTTTGCTTAAGTCTTTTAACCTCACGATTCATTATTTCGACGGGTTCTTCGATGAATTGAAGTTTTTCGTTGATTTGGATTTCATCTAACGGAATAGTGAGATCTTCTTTAGCAAAACATTTCTTTAAATTCGAGACGTGGAAAGTGTTATGTACAGCCGCGAGTTGTTGAGGTAACTCTAGTCGGTAAGCTACTGGTCCGACACGATCAATAATCTTGAATGGTCCAATATACCTTGGATTTAATTTCCCTCGTTTACCAAATCGAACAACGCCTTTCCAAGGTGCAACTTTAAGCATGACCATCTCTCCAATTTCAAATTCTATATCTTTTCTTTTAATGTCAGCGTAGCTCTTTTGTCGACTTTGGGCGGTTTTCAACCGTTGTTGAATTTGGATGATCTTCTCGGTAGTTTCTTGTATAATCTCCGGACCCGTAATCTGTCTATCCCCCACTTCACTCCAAAAAATTGGAGACCTGCACTTTCTACCATAAAGTGCTTCAAACGGCGCCATCTCAATGCTTGAATGGTAGCTGTTGTTGTAGGAAAATTCTGCTAATGGTAGATGTCGATCCCAACTGTTTCCGAAATCAATAACACATGCTCGTAGCATGTCTTCAAGCGTTTGTATCGTCCTTTCGCTCTGCCCATCAGTTTGTGGATGATAGGCAGTACTCATGTCTAGACGAGTTCCTAATGCTTGCTGTAATGTCTGCCAGAATCTTGAAATAAATCTGCCATCCCTATCAGAGATAATAGAGATTGGTATTCCATGTCTGGAGATGACTTCCTTCAAATACAGTCGTGCTAACTTCTCCATCTTGTCATCTTCTCTTATTGGCAAGAAGTGTGCTGATTTGGTGAGACGATCAACTATTACCCAAATAGTATCAAAACCACTTGCAGTCCTTGGCAATTTAGTGATGAAATCCATGGTAATGTTTTCCCATTTCCATTCCGAGATTTCAGGTTGTTGAAGTAGACCTGATGGTTTCTGATGCTCAGCTTTGACCTTAGAACACGTCAAACATTCTCCTACGTATTTAGCAACATCGGCTTTCATACCCGGCCACCAAAAATGTTTCTTGAGATCCTTGTACATCTTCCCCGTTCCAGGATGTATTGAGTATCTGGTTTTATGAGCTTCTCTAAGTACCATTTCTCTCATATCTCCAAATTTTGGTACCCAAATCCTTTCAGCCCTATACCGGGTTCCGTCTTCCCGAATATTAAGATGCTTCTCCGATCCTTTGGGTATTTCATCCTTTAAATTTCCCTCTTTTAAAACTCCTTGTTGCGCCTCCTTTATTTGAGTAGTAATGTTATTATGAATCATTATATTCATAGATTTTACTCGAATGGGTTCTCTGTCCTTCCTGCTCAAGGCATCGGCTACCACATTTGCCTTCCCCGGGTGGTAACGAATCTCAAAGTCGTAATCATTCAATAATTCAATCCACCTACGCTGCCTCATATTCAGTTGTTTCTGATTAAATATGTGTTGAAGACTTTTGTGGTCGGTATATATAATACTTTTGACCCCATATAAGTAGTGCCTCCAATTCTTTAATGCAAAAACAACCGCGCCTAATTCCAAATCATGCGTCGTATAATTTTGTTCGTGAATCTTCAATTGTCTAGACGCATAAGCAATCACCTTCATTCGTTGCATTAATACACAACCAAGACCTTGCTTTGATGCATCACAATAAATCACAAAATCATCATTCCCTTCAGGCAATGACAATATAGGTGCCGTAGTTAGCTTTTTCTTCAATAACTGAAACGCTTTCTCTTGTTCATCATTCCATTCAAATTTCTTCCCTTTATGCGTTAATGCAGTCAAGGGTTTTGCTATTCTGGAAAAGTCTTGGATGAACCTTCTGTAGTAACCATCTAGTCCTAAAAACTGGCGTATGTGTTTCAGAGTTTTCGGGGTTTCCCACTTTTCAACAGTTTCTATCTTTGCCGGATCCACCTTAATACCTTCTTTGTTCACTATGTGACCGAGGAATTGAACTTCTTCCAACCAAAATGCACACTTTGAAAACTTAGCGTACAATTCTTCTTTCCTCAATACTTCTAACACCTTTCTCAAATGTTCACCGTGTTCTTGGTCATTCTTTGAGTAAATAAGTATGTCATCAATGAAAACAATGACAAACTTGTCAAGGTATGGTCCACACACTCGGTTCATAAGGTCCATGAACACAGCTGGTGCATTAGTTAAACCAATAGGCATGACCATAAACTCGTAATGACCGTAACGTGTTCTGAAAGCAGTCTTTGGAATATCATCTTCTTTCACCCGCATTTGATGGTACCCGGAACGTAAGTCAATCTTTGAATAAACAGACGAGCCTTGTAGTTGATCAAATAAGTCGTCGATTCTCGGTAGTGGGTAGCGGTTCTTGATGGTAAGTTTGTTCAACTCTCGGTAGTCGATACACAACCTGAATGTACCATCTTTCTTCTTGACAAACAAAACAGGAGCTCCCCACGGTGATGTGCTTGGTCGAATGAAACCACGCTCTAAAAGTTCTTGTAATTGGCTTTGCAGTTCTTTCATCTCGCTGGGTGCGAGTCTGTAAGGAGCACGAGCTATTGGTGCAGCTCCTGGTACAAGATCTATTTGAAATTCAACGGATCGATGTGGGGGTAATCCCGGTAATTCTTTCGGAAATACATCGGGAAATTCTTTTGCAATGGGAACATCATTGATGCTCTTTTCTTCAGTTTGTACTTTCTCGACGTGTGCTAGAACAGCATAGCAACCTTTTCTTATTAGTTTTTGTGCCTTCAAATTACTAATAAGATGTAGCTTCGTGTTGCCCTTTTCTCCGTACACCATTAAGGGTTTTCCTTTTTCTCGTATAATGCGAATTGCATTTTTGTAACAAACGATCTCTGCTTTCACTTCTTTCAACCAGTCCATACCGATTATCACATCAAAACTCCCTAACTCTACTGGTATCAAATCAATCTTAAATGTTTCGCTAACCAGTTTAATTTCTCGATTCCGACATATATTATCTACTGAAATTAATTTACCATTTGCTAATTCGAGTAAAAATTTACTATCCAAAGACGTCAATGGACAACTTAATTTAGCACAAAAATCTCTACTCATATAGCTTCTATCCGCACCCGAATCAAATAAAACGTAAGCAGATTTATTTTCAATAAGAAACGTACCCGTAACAAGCTTCGGGTCTTCTTGTGCCTCTGTCTCATTAATATTGAAAACTCTTCCGCGGCCTTGTCCATTCGTGTTCTCCTGGTTCGGGCAATTTCTAATAATGTGGCCCGGTTTTCCATATTTATAACAAACTACATTGGCATAACTTGCTCCGACACTACTTGCTCCGCCATTACTCGTTCCGACACCATTTGTTCCTTTCGTTCTATTAACCCCTGGTCCGTAGACCTCACACTTCGCCGCGCTATGACCATTTCTTTTACACTTGTTGCAAAATTTGGTGCAGAACCCCGAGTGATTCTTTTCACACCTTTGGCATAGCTGCTTCTGATTGTTGTTATTGTTGCGGTTATTATTGTTGTTGGGATGATTGTTGTAGTTGCTGTTGTTGTTGTTGTTGTTGTTGTTGTTGGGCCGTTTGTTGTAGTTGCGATTGATGTTGCGATTGTTGGGATAATTGTTGCGATTATTGTTGTAATTGCTGTTGTTGTTGTATTGGTGATTCTTATCACCGTTTTCCTCCCACTTTCTTTTGACTTGCTTCACATTGGCCTCTTCAGCAGTCTGTTCTTTAATTCTTTCTTCAATCTGGTTCACTAGTTTGTGAGCCATTCTACATGCATGTTGTATGGAGGCGGGCTCGTGTGAACTTATATCTTCTTGGATTCTTTCCGGTAATCCTTTCACAAACGCGTCGATCTTCTCTTCCTCATCTTCGAATGCTCCCGGACACAATAGGCACAATTCTGTGAATCGTCTTTCGTACGTGGTAATATCAAATCCTTGGGTTCGTAACCCTCTAAGTTCTGTCTTGAGCTTATTGACCTCGGTTCTGGGACGGTACTTCTCGTTCATCAAGTGCTTGAATGCTGACCACGGTAGTGCGTACGCATCGTCTTGTCCCACCTGCTCTAGATAGGTATTCCACCATGTTAACGCAGAACCTGTGAAGGTATGCGTAGCGTATTTCACTTTGTCCTCTTCAGTACACTTACTTATGGCAAACACCGATTCGACCTTCTCGGTCCACCGTTTCAATCCGATCGGTCCTTCGATTCCATCAAATTCCAAAGGTTTGCAGGCAGTGAATTCTTTGTAGGTGCATCCTACACGATTTTCTGTACTGCTAGATCCAAGGTTATTGTTGGTATGTAGCGCAGCCTGTACTGCAGATATGTTTGAAGCTAGAAAAGTACGGAATTCCTCTTCATTCATATTCACGGTGTGTCGAGTAGTCGGTGCCATTTCCTTCAAAATAGTTAAATGGAACAAGTTAATCATACAGAATATTAAGAGTAGTTAATAGTATTTCGTAGCATAATATGAACTCATTTATAAAAGCTTTTTCTTCATATTAGCGTTTTATAAGTTTAAATTCGGGTAGTACCTACCCGTTAAGTTCATACTTAGTAGCTAATATACAATTCAACTACTACAATTCTATATGAAAAACTGATTATAATAATATTTCGCGTTCAAACTTTTATACAATATTTTACAAACTTACAATACCGCTTATTTTACATAAAGCATGAAATATAGCACACAATAACTTTGATACAAGATAGTTGTGAAGATAATTCTAGCTAGTACACAAGTCGTTCAGCAAAGGCAATAAAGACACGTAATTCATACGTCCAGAAACAAGTCATGCATTCTGGTTTTACTAGGACTACTTCCCATCCTTGGTCTTGTGCAACATAACCGTTATGGCAGTTGATAAGACAGCGTGTTGTAACGTCGTCAAAGGGACGAGGGTTACGTAATGTCCAACAGTCCCGTAATAATCTAAAAACCTCATTTCTTACCCCAATTACCGACTCCGTCACTTGTGGAAACGTTTTGTTTAATAGTTGTAGCCCGATGTTCTTGTTCTCACTTTGGTGAGAAGCGAACATTACTAATCCGTAAGCATAACATGCTTCTTTATGTTGCATGTTAGCCGCTTTTTCTAAATCACGAAGTCCAATATTCGGATATATTGAGTCAAAATAATTTCTTAACCCGTTGCGTAAAATAGCATTTGGGTTCCCCGCAATATATGCGTCAAAGTAAACACATCGTAACTTATGGGTTTCTCAATGTGATATACCCCATCTTTCAAACGAAAGTCTCTTATAAACCAAGACATTCTTGGAACGTTCTTCGAATGTCTTACAAACTGATCTCGCCTTAAATAGTTGTGCCGAGGAATTCTGGCCGACTCTAGACAAGATTTCATCAATCATGTCTCCGGGTAGGTCTCTTAAAATATTGGGTTGTCTATCCATTTTGTGTTTTTAAACTGTAAAATAGACAAGAGTTAGATTCATAAAAAAATACTTATTAATACAAGCAATTTTTACATATATCATAAAGCATAAGAACACTATATTACATATATTACACCACACGAATACAACTATCTTATTCCGACTCGGTCGTTTCTTCTTCTTCGGTTTTGGTTCGTTTTGCCAAGTTTCTAGGGATATATGATGTTCCCCTAATACGAGCCGTCGTTGTCCACATTGGTTTAGAAAAACCTGGTGGTTTAGAGGTTCCCGGGTCATTGTTACAACTTAAGAACTTCGGGGGTTGACGATACATATAAAGTTCATCGGGGTTGGAATTAGATTTCTCTATTTTTATGCCCTTTACCTTATTATTTTCTTTTGCATTTTTAAATTCAGTTGGGGTAATTTCTATAACATCATTGGAATTCTCGTCGGTATCCGATTCATCGGAGAATTGGTAATCCTCCCAATATTTTGCTTCCTTGGCGGAAACACCATTGACCATAATTAACCTTGGTCGGTTGGTTGAGGATTCTCTTTTACTTAACCGTTTTATTATTTCCCCCACCGGTTCCGATTCTTCTTCCGGTTCCGATTCTTCGTCCGGTTCCGATTCTTCTTTCGGTTCCGACTCTTCTTCCGGTTCCTCTTCGGGAACTTGTGAATCAGTCCACGAATAATTCCAATTTACATTTGACTCTTCATTATTATTAGGTGAGTCAATGGGACTTGTTCTAGAGGTAGAAATCTATCACATAATATCAAACACGTTAAGAGATTAATATATCACATAATATTCATATGTTAAAAATATATAGTTTCCAACAAAAATGTTAAGCAATCATTTTTAAAGAAAACACGGTCGAAGTCCAGAATCACTAATGCATCCTAACAAACTCGATAAGACACACTAATGCAAATTTTCTGGTTCTCTAAGACCAACGCTCGGATACCAACTGAAATGTCCCGTTCTTATTGATTAAAAATGTTCCATATTAATTGATTTCGTTGCGAGGTTTTGACCTCTATATGAGACGTTTTTCAAAGACTGCATTCATTTTAAAACAAACCATAACCTTTATTTCATCAATAAAGGTTTAAAAAGCTTTACGTAGATTATCAAATAATGATAATTTAAAATATCCTGTTTACACACGACCATTACATAATGGTTTACAATACAAATATGTTACAACAAAATAAGTTTCTTGAATGCAGTTTTTACACAATATCATACAAGCATGGACTCCAAATCTCGTCCTTATTTAAGTATGCGACAGCGGAAGCTCTTAGTATTCACCTGAGAATAAACATGCTTTAAACGTCAACAAAAATGTTGGTGAGTTATAGGTTTAACCTATATATATCAAATCGTAACAATAGACCACAAGATTTCATATTTCAATACACATCCCATACATAGAGATAAAAATCGTTCATATGGTGAACACCTGGTAACCGACATTAACAAGATGCATATATAAGAATATCCCCATCATTCCGGGACACCCTTCGGATATGATATAAATTTCGAAGTACTAAAGCATCCGGTACTTTGGATGGGGCTTGTTGGGCCCGATAGATCTATCTTTAGGATTCGCGTCAATTAGGGTGTCTGTTCCCTAATTCTTAGATTACCAGACTTAATAAAAAGGGGCATATTTGATTTCGATAATTCAACCATAGAATGTAGTTTCACGTACTTGTGTCTATTTTGTAAATCATTTATAAAACCTGCATGTATTCTCATCCCAAAAATATTAGATTTTAAAAGTGGGACTATAACTCACTTTCACAGATTTTTACTTCGTCGGGAAGTAAGACTTGGCCACTGGTTGATTCACGAACCTATAACAATATATACATATATATCAAAGTATGTTCAAAATATATTTACAACACTTTTAATATATTTTGATGTTTTAAGTTTATTAAGTCAGCTGTCCTCGTTAGTAACCTACAACTAGTTGTCCACAGTTAGATGTACAGAAATAAATCGATAAATATTATCTTGAATCAATCCACGACCCAGTGTATACGTATCTCAGTATTGATCACAACTCAAACTATATATATTTTGGAATCAACCTCAACCCTGTATAGCTAACTCCAACATTCACATATAGAGTGTCTATGGTTGTTCCGAAATATATATAGATGTGTCGACATGATAGGTCAAAACATTGTATACGTGTCTATGGTATCTCAATATTACATAATATACAATACAAGTTGATTAAGTTATGGTTGGAATAGATTTGTTACCAATTTTCACGTAGCTAAAATGAGAAAAATTATCCAATCTTGTTTTACCCATAACTTCTTCATTTTAAATCCGTTTTGAGTGAATCAAATTGCTATGGTTTCATATTGAACTCTATTTTATGAATCTAAACATAAAAAGTATAGGTTTATAGTCGGAAAAATAAGTTACAAGTCGTTTTTGTAAAGGTAGTCATTTCAGTCGAAAGAACGACGTCTAGATGACCATTTTAGAAAACATACTTCCACTTTGAGTTTAATCATAATTTTTGGATATAGTTTCATGTTCATAATAAAAATCATTTTCTCAGAATAACAACTTTAAAATCAAAGTTTATCATAGTTTTTAATTAACTAACCCAAAACAGCCCGCGGTGTTACTACGACGGCGTAAATCCGGTTTTACGGTGTTTTTCGTGTTTCCAGGTTTTAAATCATTAAGTTAGCATATCATATAGATATAGAACATGTGTTTAGTTGATTTTAAAAGTCAAGTTAGAAGGATTAACTTTTGTTTGCGAACTAGTTTAGAATTAACTAAACTATGTTCTAGTGATTACAAGTTTAAACCTTCGAATAAGATAGCTTTATATGTATGAATCGAATGATGTTATGAACATCATTACTACCTTAAGTTCCTTGGATAAACCTACTGGAAGAGAGAAAAATGGATCTAGCTTCAATGGATCCTTGGATGGCTCGAAGTTCTTGAAGCAGAATCATGACACGAAAACAAGTTCAAGTAAGATCATCACTTGAAATAAGATTGTTATAGTTATAGAAATTGAACCAAAGTTTGAATATGATTATTACCTTGTATTAGAATGATAACCTACTGTAAAAACAAAGATTTCTCGAGGTTGGATGATCACCTTACAAGATTGGAAGTGAGCTAGCAAACTTGAAAGTATTCTTGATTTTATGAAACTAGAACTTTTGGAATTTATGAAGAACACTTAGAACTTGAAGATAGAACTTGAGAGAGATCAATTAGATGAAGAAAATTGAAGAATGAAAGTGTTTGTAGGTGTTTTTGGTCGTTGGTGTATGGATTAGATATAAAGGATATGTAATTTTGTTTTCATGTAAATAAGTCATGAATGATTACTCATATTTTTGTAATTTTATGAGATATTTCATGCTAGTTGCCAAATGATGGTTCCCACATGTGTTAGGTGACTCACATGGGCTGCTAAGAGCTGATCATTGGAGTGTATATACCAATAGTACATACATCTAAAAGCTGTGTATTGTACGAGTATGAATACGGGTGCATACGAGTAGAATTGTTGATGAAACTGAACGAGGATGTAATTGTAAGAATTTTTGTTAAGTAGAAGTATTTTGATAAGTGTATTGAAGTCTTTCAAAAGTGTATAAATACATATTAAAACACTACATGTATATACATTTTAACTGAGTCGTTAAGTCATCGTTAGTCGTTACATGTAAGTGTTGTTTTGAAACCGTTAGGTTAACGATCTTGTTAAATGTTGTTAACCTAATGTTTATAATATCAAATGAGATTTTAAATTATTATATTATCATGATATTATCATGTATGAATATCTCTTAATATGATATATATACATTAAATGTCTTTACAACGATAATCGTTACATATATGTCTCGTTTAAAAATCATTAAGTTAGTAGTCTTGTTTTTACATATGTAGTTCATTGTTAATATACTTAATGATATGTTTACTTATCATAGTATCATGTTAACTATATATATATATCCATTATATGTCATCATATAGTTTTTACAAGTTTTAACGTTCGTGAATCACCGGTCAACTTGGGTGGTCAATTGTCTATATGAAACCTATTTCAATTAATCAAGTCTTAACAAGTTTGATTGCTTAACATGTTGGAAACATTTAATCATGTAAATATCAATCTCAATTAATATATATAAACATGGAAAAGTTCGGGTCACTACACAGACCATCTTGATTTCAATTTTCCAGGAAATAGCTTGAATCGTGAATTGAAAAGAAGAACCCTGTCTACTTCCTTAAATTCTTTTAAACTTCTGATTCTTTTATCATGCCATTTCTTTGTTCTTTCCTTATATATTAACGAATTATCGTATGCTTCATGTCTTAATTCTTCTAATTCGTTTAGTTGACTTAACCGTAGACGTCCGGCTTCATGTAAATCAAGATTACATGTCTTCAAAGCCCAAAATGCTTTGTGTTCAATTTCTACTGGAAGATGACATGCTTTTCCATAAACAAGTCTAAAAGGTGTTGTTCCAATTGGAGTTTTTTAGGCTGTTCTAAAAGCCCAGAGTGCATCCTCCAATTTAATGGACCATTCCTTCGGATTTGATCCTACGATTTTCTCTAGAATACGTTTTAAAGCTCGGTTGGTATTTTCAACTTGTCCACTTGTTTTTGGATGATATACGGTGGAGATTTTATGAGTTACTCCATATCTTTTAAGAACTTTCTCAAGTTGATTATTACAGAAATGAGTACCCCGATCACTTATTAAAGCTTTCGGTGTTCCAAACCTTGCAAAAATATGTTTTAAAAAGTTAACTACAACTCGTGCATCGTTAGTTGGGAGAGCTTGTGCTTCCGCCCATTTAGATACATAATCAATGGCTACGAGTATATATAGATTATTATGAGATTTTGGAAATGGACCCATAAAGTCAATACCCCAAATGTCAAATACTTCACATACTTGAATGACATTTTGTGGCATTTCATCACATTGACTTATTTTTCCGGCCCTTTGACAAGCATCACAGGATTTGCAAAGAAGGTGTGCATCTTTGTAAATTGTAGGCCAATAGAATCCAGCTTCATACACTTTTCTTGCTGTTAGTTGTGGCCCATAATGCCCTCCTGTTGGTCCTGTGTGACAATGGTTTAAAATTTTACTAGCTTCATCTCCGAATACACATCGGCGTATTATTCCATCTGGACAACTTTTAAATAGATGTGGATCTTCCTAGAAATAGTGTTTTATATCACTAAAGAATTTCTTTCGTTTTTGGTACGATAATCCTTTTTCAAGGAATCCACATACTAAGTAGTTTGCATAGTATGCAAACCATGGTATTTCATTATAATCTATTTTCAATAGATATTCATCAGGAAAGTTGTCTTGTATGGCCGATTCATTTAGAACTTCTAATTCGGGATTTTCAAGACGAGAAAGATGATCAGCGGCGAGATTTTCTGCTCCTCTTTTATCTCGGATTTCAATATCAAACTCTTGTAAGAGTAAGATCCAACGGATTAATCTTGGTTTGGCATCTTGTTTCGAAAATAGGTATCTAAGAGCAGAATGGTCGGTATAGACTACCGTTTTTGCTAGAACGAGATATGATCGAAATTTGTCAAAAGCAAAGACAATAGCAAGGAGTTCTTTTTCAGTAGTTGTATAGTTCGTTTGTGCTCCTTGTAACGTCTTACTAGCATAATATATAGGTTGAAATCGTTTTTCAATCCTTTGTCCTAAAACGGCTCCCATTGCAAAATCACTTGCATCGCACATTAGTTCAAATGGTAGATTCCAATTTGATGTTATCATGATCGGCGCATTAGTAAGTTTCTCTTTAATAATATTAAAAGATTTGATACATTCATCTGAAAAGATGAATGGAGCATCCTTTTCTAGGAGTTTATTCATAGGAGTGGCAATTTTAGAAAAATCTTTTATGAAACGTCGGTAAAAACCGGCATGCCCTAGAAAACTCCTAACTCCTCTAACATTGGTGGGATGTGGAAGTTTAGCAATTACATCTACTTTAGCTCTATCCACTTCAATTCCTTCTTTTGAAATTTTATGTCCAAGAACGATGCCTTCTTTAACCATGAAATGGCATTTCTCCCAATTAAGTACTAGATTTGATTGTTCGCATCTAATAAGAATTCGTTCCAGATTAACTAGACATGATTCAAATGTATCACCGAAGACTGAAAAGTCATCCATGAAAACTTCCATGCATTCTTCTATCATATCGTGAAAAATCGCCATCATACACCTTTGAAAGGTTGCAGGGGCGTTGCAAAGTCCAAATGGCATGCGTTTGTAAGTAAAAGTACCATAAGGGCACGTGAATGTGGTTTTCTCTTGGTCTTCGGGTGCTATTGGAATTTGAAAATATCCGGAAAATTCATCAAGAAAACAATAATAACTATTTCCGGCTAATCTTTCCAACATTTGATCAATAAAAGGTAAGGGAAAGTGATCTTTTCTGGTGGCGTCATTTAATTTTCTATAATCAATACACACACGCCATCCTGTTACAGTCCTAGTAGGAATAAGCTCATTTTTCTCATTTGTAATGACAGTCATGCCACCCTTCTTAGGCACACATTGAACTGGGCTTATCCATGGACTATCAGAGATTGGATAAATTAGACCTGCATCTAGCAGTTTAATAATCTCTTTCTTAACTACATCTTGCATATTAGGATTTAGTCTTCATTGGCGTTGCACAAACGTTTTATGACCTTCTTCCATAAGGATTTTATGTGTGCAATACGAAGGACTTATTCCTTTAATATCATGAATCTTCCATGTAATGGCTGGTTTATGAGCTTTTAACACAGAAATGAGTTGTGATTTCTCATTTTCAGTAAGAGAAGATGATATTATTACAGGTAATTCAGATTCACCATGTAAATAAGCGTATTCCAAATGGTTTGGAAGTGGCTTTAACTCTAATTTTGGAGGTTCTTCTATCGATGATTTATATCGATATCCGTCTTCTTCTTTTAGCATTTGAATTTCTTCTGTTGTTGGTTCATATCCATTAGCTATAAGTGTAACTAACATTTCAGCTTCATCAATTTGTTCTGTTCCTTCTCCTAAAGAACATTCTCATGTTCCTTGTAATTCTTGAAATTCTTCTAATAATTCTGCATGTGCATCTATAGTTTGAATATAATAACATGTATCATCTGCAGATTGTGGTTGTTGCATTGCTCTATCAACTGAAAAGGTAACACTCTCATCCTCTATACTTAGGGTCAATTTCTTACCGAACACGTCTATCATTGCTTTAGCCGTGTTTAAGAATGGTCTTCCTAATATGAGAGGAACTTGAGAATCTTCTTCCATGTCCAGAACAACAAAATCTACTGGAAATACTAAAGTACCAACTTTAACTAGCATGTTCTCCATTATCCCTCTAGGATATTTTATTGATCGATCGGCTAGTTGTATGCTTATTCTTGTTGGTTTCAATTCTCCAAGGGCTAGTTTAGCATATAGTGAATACGGCATTAAATTTATACTAGCACATAAATCTGCCAATGCTTCTATTGAACTAAGACTACCCAGAAAACATGGAATTGTGAAACTTCCTGGATCAGATAGTTTTTCTGGTATCTTATTCAACAGCACTGCTGAACAATTAGCATTCATAGTAACAGCCGAGAGTTCTTCCATTTTCTTTCTATTTGAGATTAGATCTTTCAAGAATTTAGCATATCTAGGCATTCTTGAAATCACATCAATAAAAGGAAGATTTACATTTATCTGTTTAAACATATCCAAGAATTTGGATTGCTCGGCTTCAAGTTTCTCATTCTTCATTTTACTCGGGTAAGGAAGTGGTGGTTGGTATGGTTTAACATAAGGTTTAGCCTTAACTTTGTTATCTTCATTAACCTTCTCAACTACCGTTTCTTTTTCCTTATCTTGATTAGGTTGTGGTTCTTGTGGAGTAGGAATAGCTTCATCAGAAGTTACAGGTATTTCAGGTGGTTTAAGTGTTGTACCACTTTTTGTGGTAATGGCTTTAGCTGTTTCATTCCGGGGGTTAGCATTTGTATCACTAGGTAGACTTCCCGATTTTCTTTCACCTATTAACCTTGCTAGGTTACTTACTTCTTGTTCCAGATTTTGAATAGAAGCTTGTTGATTTCTAAATGCTTGAGTATTTTGTTCATTAGTTTGTTTCTGAGATGTGAAAAACTGCGTTTGAGTTTCAACTAGCTTCGTCATCATATCTTCTAAATTCGGCTTTTTATCATCTGTTTGTTGTGGTGGTTTGTTTTGAAAATTAGGTCTTTGCTGATTATAATTATTATTGGATACTTGTTGATTGCTAGGACCTTGTTGGTTGTTGTATGGAATATTTCTGTTATAGTTCTGGTTTTGATTGTAAATAGGTCTTGGCGGTTGATAATTATTCTGATAATTATTTCCAGGCCTTTGGTTTATGTATGAAATATTCTCTCTTTGTTCCATTGTTAATTCAATACTAAGACAATCTTTTGTCAAATGTGGTCCTCCACACTGCTCACAACTAATTCGTATTGAGTGAATATCTTTAGTCATCTTTTCCATTCGTCTCTCGACAGCATCTATCTTTGCGGAAATGGAATCTAAGTCATGGCTAGAATCGGCTCTAGCTGCTTTAGATGATCTAACGATATCTTTTTCTTGGTGCCACTCATGTGAGTGGGAAGCAGTGTTATCAATAATTTTGTAAGCATCAGTTTCGGTTTTCTTCATAATAGAACCACCAGCTGCTATATCTATGTCTTTCCTTGTAGTGATGTCGCATCCTTGGTAGAATATTTGTACTATTTGACAGGTGTCTAAACCATGTTGCGGACATCCTCTTAATAACTTTCCAAATCTTGTCCACGCCTCATATAGAGTTTCATTTGGCTTCTGTGTGAACGTAACAATTTCTCCTTGAAGTCTTATGGCTTTAGATGCAGGAAAGAATTGTTTAAGAAATTTTTCAACTAAAACATCCCATGTATCGATCGCCCCTTCAGGTAACGATTCCAACCAATCTTTGGCTTCTCCCTTTAAAGTCCAGGGAAATAACATGAGATATATCTGTTCATCCTCTACTTCTCGGATTTTAAATAGTGTGCAGATCCTATTAAAGGTACGTAGATATTCATTTGGATCTTCCTTCGGCGCACCACTAAATTGGCATTGATTAGTCACCATGAGTAGAATTTGTCCTTTGATTTCATAATCTGGCGCATTAATGTCTGGATGAGTAATTGCGTGACCTTGGCCAGTGCGTTTAGCTCTCATTCGGTCTTCCATACTTAAAGGTTCCAGATTCTTCATAATTGAATTTGTTGAATTGGAATCACTAGAGGATTTTGATTTAATGGTTCGTTCCTCAACAATCTCTGTTTGAATGATTGGTGGTTCCGGAGGAAAGTTTAGTGGTTCAGGATCTACGAATCGTCCCTGGATATTCTCCGGATTCTCAATTGTGAAGTCGGGTTCAAAAAATGGATTATCGGAAATTTGAACTGGAGTACTTGGTCGACTGGATGACGATTCTAAAGAAAAATCAACGGCGGTAATATTTGCTAAATGTCTTGATCTAGTTACAGGTGGTGAACGTACAAAAGGTGATGAACGTCTTGCTAGGTGCATTCACTGAATATCCTATTAGTTTTTAAAAGGAAAGAAAAATTATAATAAGTTATCCAATCAATAGACTTTTCTGATTTTGCCCACATTTCGAATAGCCAAAAGATGCAGCAGAGGGGCAGGATTCGTTTGGTCTCAATATAATTGAGGACTGTTTGGCTCCAATAACCCGGTCCACGTACAAATCCAACTATTACTACGAACCAAAAAATTTTGATGTCTATCAATTTAACCACTTAAAATAAATTTTCGTAATTTTAAGAAATTTAGATAAGAAGTAGATAAAAAAAGCTATGTCCTAAAAACTAGAATGGCGAGAAATAAGAAAGAAAAAGAGTGCGTCGAAAAAGGTCGAAAAAGAAAAATGGTTGAAAAATAAAAGGTGACGGAAAAATAAAAGAAACTTATAAAACTTAAAAACACTTGACTAACCCAACCTTATCACTACAACTAACTTAAAATTATAATCGCAAATTGAAATTACTAATTGGAATGATAATTGATACATAGGTAAAAGGCGTCTAAAAATATTAAAGCTTACAAGTAAAACTATATCCAAAATGGCAATAACTTAAAAAGAAACTAAAACTTAAAAAGGCGTCGCAAAATTCTAAAGTACCTAAATCTTAGTCTAAAGAAAAAGCACTTAAGGGATTTTACGGCAAGGCCTAAAAATCTAGAAGTAAAAATAACTATGGCAAAAACTATGAGTTAAAAATAAATACGAGCGAAAAATACAAAAATTACGCTAAAACTATTAAAAAGGGACAAAATATAAAAATATACAAAAAGTTGTAAAAAGTACAATTTTTATAAAAAGTACAATTTTTATATTATTTATTTTATAAAAGTATTAGTTTTATAATTTATTAAAACTAATTAAACTAAAAATACAAATTAATTAAATAAAACTAAAACTAATAATTAAATAAACTAACCTAATTAGGGTTATAATAATAATAATTATAAATTAATTAAAACCCTAAACTGTCGGCTGAGGTTACCAGGCCTGTCAACTCAAGCCATGCGATCGCATGGTTTGGAAGTTAAAATCTCATGCGATCGCATGAGGTAGGGTTTCGGGCCAGGAGCTGGGCTGCTACAGTGTTCGGACCCGAGAGTTTTAATTTTTTTTTTCTGTTTTCTAATTTTCTGTTTTTATATAAATAAAAGATATTTAAATAAAACTTATATTTTTATAAACTAAAATAAAAATAAAGAAACTTTATAAAACTTTTAACAAACTCTTAAAAATATATAAATTTTTGTTTTTCTTTTTATATTTTAGAATATTTAAAACGTATTTTTACAAAAGCGTATTTTTTTTATAAAAGTAAACTTAAAAAATAAAAATCTTTTTTTTTTATATAGCGTTGCGCTTCCGACTTTTAAGCTAGATTTGTCCCCGGCAGCGGCGCCAAAAATACTTGATGTTTAAAGCTAAGGGGTATAAAATACTATTAATTTTTAGCAGGAAATACTATTAAATACGATACAATTTTACACAAGATATTTATTTATTTAGAGAATGGATATACTTAAACCTTGCTACAACACTTATAGGCAGTGTACCTAATCGTACAGTAGTGTAGTTTTTAGTAAGTCCGGTTCGTTCCACAGGGAATCTTTTTAAACAAAGCTTAACGCTATATTAGTTTACATTTATAAAAATACAAATATATATATATAAGTAATATTATTATTATAAAGGGGGTTTTTACCGTTTAATGACCGGTTTGTCGATTTTAAAACTTTAGTCGCAGTTAAAACCAAATGTAAAATAATAAATAAATACAAGACTTAATTTAAAGCGTAAAGTAAATAACGATAATGAAATTGCGAATAATAAAAGTGCGATAAAATAAAATTGCAATAATTAAAAAGTACGATAATTAAAAGTGCAATTAAATACAATAACAATAAAAATGCGATAATTAGAAGTGCAATTAAAAATAAAATAAAGGAAATTAAATATGAAATAAAAGAATTATGCTTATTTAAACTTTCGTAATCATGATGTTTGACGTGTTGATTTTAGTTTTATGCCCATGGGTTAATTGTCCTTTGTCCTGGATTATTTAATATGTCCGTCTGGTTTTTGTCCATAACAGTCCATCAGTCATAAATATAAAGTGCGAGTGTCCTCATCAAATTATCCTTATACCCGAAGTCAAATATTCCAACTAATTGGGGACTTAAACTGTAACAAGGTTTATTACTTTGTTTAATAATTACACTAGGATGTCGACTGAGTGTAACTCAAGGTTTTAATACTTTGTTATCAATTATGCCAAGTGTCCTTGTACATAATTTCACCACTGTTTTAATAATTCTAGTGGCTATTAATCCATTCCCGTGTCCGGTTAAATGAACGATTATTCGTACATATAAATACCCTGCCCATCGTGTCCGATCGAGTGTAAATGGTAATTTATAGAGACGCCCAATTGTAAATCTTTATATTAACATTAACAAACTATCATTTAGTTAAACAAATATAAAGCCCATTAACAGCCCATAGTCTAATTTCCACAAGTGTCGTTCTTTTGTCCAAACCCCAATTATGGTACAAAGCCCAATTACCCAATTTTAGTAATTAGCCCAACATCATGATTACTTCGGATTAAATAAGCATAATAATAACTTAGCTACGAGACATTAAATTAAAAAGGTTGAACATAACTTACAATGATTAAAAATAGCGTAGCGTTACACGGACAGAATTTCGACTTACACCCTTACAACATTTGCTAACATACCCTTATTATTAGGATTTAAAATTAAAATTAAAATTAAAATATAAATTATATATATATTTTTACGTATATATTGAGAGAGAGATAGATATTGGATATATATTTTTTTTGCGTTCACCAAACTGCGAATTTATAGGAGATGTGGCCTGACTTTTCATGCCATGCGATCGCATGGACTTTCTTCTTCCTGGCCATGCGATCGCATGGCCAGCTGGGAGAGCTCACATGTTGCTTGTTTCCTTGTGCCGACGTTTTATAAATATAGTATAATATATATATTAATTTTAAGAATTAATTATATATTATATTATGTTCATATGCATAGTTCACTTGTAATTTTTAGTCCGTTGCGTCGAGCGTTGAGAGTTGACTCTGGTCCCGGTTCCGGATTTTCGAACGTCCTTGCGTACAATTTAATATCTTGTACTTTGCGTTTTGAATCTTGTACTCTTGTAATTTTGAGACGTTTCTTATCAATAATTGTAACCTCATTGATTGTATTTTGTACTTTTGAGCTTTTTGGTCGTTTGCGTCTTCAATTCGTCGAATCTGTCTTTTGTCTTCACCTTTTATTATTTAAACGAATATCACTTTTAAATAGAACAATTGCAACTAAAAGCTTGTCTTTCTTGAGGAATAATGCTATGAAATATATGTTCGTTTTTAGCATTATCACGGCCTTCAGGGCTTACGCATGACGGAAGCAGCCTGCACAGCGGAGAACGCTGGACGGACATTTTCACAAAACTACTATTTCAAGTATTTCTGTTGCTAATTTCATGCGATCATTATGCCATTATGCGTGTATACGATAGGATACACCATTAAGTTCCCCCAGTTTAATGACTTAAACGTTTGAAAAAGGGTTACGTTATTAAACTTTTGCTAACACATCCGAAACAAGTCTTCACATTTGAAATGCCCCGTTCATATTAATTATAAACGTTTTATATTAATTGGTTTCTTTGCGAGGTTTTGACATCTATATGAGACGTTTTTCATATCTTGCATTCGTTTTTAAAAACAACCATAACCTTTATTATTGAATAAAGGTCTTAATGACATAATTTAGATTGTCTATCAAAGATAATCTTATCAAATAAATAAGTTTTTACACAACCCATTACAATATGATCAAATATATTACAACAAATACTCCGAATGCAAGTTTAAACAATATAAACAATTATGCCGACTCCAAATCTTGACCTTGGGTTGGCATACGACAGTGGAAGCGTTTTTAATATTCACCTGAGAATAAACATGCTTAAAACATCAACAAAAATGTTGGTGAGTCATAGGTTTAATTTCTATATAATAATCATAGCATTTAATAAGAGACAAGATTTCATTTAATTAAATGCGCAGGATCATTACAACTGCAAAAATCATTCATACGATGAGTCGCCTGGTAACCGATCTTAACATAGAGCGCTTAAGATATCTAGCATCATACATTCCACTATTCAAATGTATGACAAGAACCCTTCGAAGTACTAAGCATTTCCACTATTCGAAAATGGGGGTGGTTGGTGCCCGTAGATCTACCTTTAGGATTCACGTCAATTAGTGTTTTTCACTAATTCTTAGGTTACCAAGCATAATAATAATAAGTATAGATATCCGGTATAACAAAATAGTCGTAGAATGTAGTTTCATGAACTTGTGCTTATTTTGTAAAACATTTATAAATTTGCATGTTTTCTCATCCCAAAATAATTTAGATAGTAAAAATGGGACTATAACTCACTTGTGATGATTTTCGAATAGATGGTGATAAGACTTGGCCTTTTGACAAATTCACGAACCTAATAATAATATTCTTGTGTCAAGATATATATATATATATATATATATATATATATATATATATATATATATATAATATTCCATACTTATGATACTTGTGATAATTTTAATTGTCCATTGTTAGTAGTCCAACGTTCGTAGTCCAATAGTCCCATAGTCCAATAGTCCAACAGTATAAATATATATAAATATATATAAATATATATATATATATATATATATATATATATATATATATATATATATATATATATATATATATATATAATGCGTATATTGTGTTAGAATTCACTAACACTATAATATATTGTCTTAATATACTTAATATAATAAGACACATAATATGTATATTGTCTGAAGCAATCCGCGACCCATTGTATACATGTCTCAGGCTCGATCACAACTCAAAGTATATAATATTTTGGAATCGACTTCGACCCACAGCTAACTCGAAATTACTGCCAATGGTGTCTTATAGTTCGTTCCAATAATATATATAGAAGAAATCAAAATGATATGTCAAAACGCTGTATACGGATCCACGGTGATCAAGTCATATATATATATATATATATATATATATATATATATATATATATATATATATATATATATATATATATATATATATATATATATATATATATATATATATATATATATATATATATATATGGTGTCTTACGATCTTTATTAAGACTGTAATATATTGTCGTAGAACTTAATCACGACTATTATAAATTGTATTTCCATAAGTTCGGGAACAAGACATGTATAAATACATGTAGGATACAAGGTAAGTTAGCTAGGATAAGGTTAGCATCCATTTTTATTAATCAAAACCGTAGCTAAAAACAAGCAAAAAAATCCAATTTTGTTTTACCCATAATTTCTTCGTTACAAATCCGTTTTGAGTGATTCGAGTTGCCATTGTTTTGTATCGAACTCAACATTATTAATCTTAACAGAAAAATTATAAGTTTATAGTTGAAAATATAGCTTAGGTGTCAACTAAGAGAAGATAGTCATATCCGTCGTAAGAACGACATCTTGATGACCCTTTTGAAAAACATACTTCCACTTAGAGTTTATGTAGTGACCCGAACTTTTCCATGTTTATATATATTAATTGAGATTGATATTTACATGATTAAATGTTTCCAACATGTTAAGCAATCAAACTTGTTAAGACTTGATTAATTGAAATATGTTTCATATAGACAATTGACCACCCAAGTTGACCGGCGATTCACGAACGTTAAAACTTGTAAAAACGACATGACGATATATATATGGATATACATATGGTTAACATGAGATTATGATAAGTAAGTATCTCCATAAGTATATTAACAATGAGTTATATACATATAAACAAGACTACTAACTTAAGGATTTCGAAACGAGACATATATGTAACGATTATCGTTGTAACGACATTTAAATGTATATATATCATATTAAGATATATTAATATATCATAATATCATGATAATATAATAATTTAACATCTCATTAGATATAATAAACAATGGGTTACAACATTAATTGAGATCGTTAACTTAAAGGTTTCAAAACAACACTTACATGTAACGACTAACGATGACTTAACGACTCAGTTAAAATGTATATACAAGTAGTGTATTTAGATTTATTAAAATAGATTGGAAGACTTGAAGACATATAACAAAACACTCATACTTAACAAAAATGGTTACAGTTACTTTTCCATTCTTTTCTTTCATCAAGAATTCTAGTCGTATTCTTACCCGTATTATACACAGCTTCAAAACGTACTTACTATGAGTATATACCAATATGAACTAGCATGGGATTCCACTCTTGATTATGTCATGTATGACTAATCAATTTTAACTTCTACCATGAGCTAGTCAACTAATTAGAACTCCTTTTAACCCCACTCACCACTCACCAATTACCACTCATCATTCACTCCATTTCACTTCCAATTCTCTTTCTAATTCTCTCTCAACATACACACACACACACACACACTATTATGAACGTATTTTTCCAGTAGTTAATCATCATCTTCATCACAAATCACTTCAAGAATCAAGCTATAATCATCATAGGAAGAACACTTCAAGAACACTTCAAAAATTCCTTCAAGTTTACTAATTTACTTCCAAGCTTTCTAATCCATTCCAAGTAATCATCTAAGATCAAGAAACCTTTGTTATATACAGTAGGTTATCTTTCTTATTCAAGGTAATATTCATATTCAAACTTTGATTCAATTTCTATAACTATAAACTATCTTAATTCGAGTAAAAATCTTACTTGAACTTGTTTTTGTGTCATGATCCTACTTCAAGAACATTCAAGCCATCCAAGATCCTTTGAAGCTAGATCATTTCTTGTCACTTCCAGTAGGTTTACCTACTAAACTTGAGGTAGTAATGATGTTCATAACATCATTCGATTCATATATATAAAACTATCTTATTCGAAGGTTTAAACTCGTAATTACTAGAACATAGTTTAGTTAATTCTAAACTTGTTCGCAAACAAAAGTTAATCCTTCTAACTTGACTTTTAAAATTAACTACACACATTTTCTATATCTATATGATATGCTAACTTAATGATTTAAAACCTGGAAACACGAAAAACACCGTAAAACCGGATTTACGCCGTCGTAGTAACACCGCGGGCTGTTTTGGGTTAGTTAATTAAAAACTATGATAAACTTTGATTTAAAAGTTGTTATTCTGAGAAAATGATTTTTATTATGAACATGAAACTATATCCAAAAATTATGGTTAAACTCAAAGTGGAAGTATGTTTTCTAAAATGGTCATCTAGACGTCGTTCTTTCGACTGAAATGACTACCTTTAAAAAAACGACTTGTAACTTATTTTTCCGACTATAAACCTATACTTTTCTGTTTAGATTCATAAAATAGAGTTCAATATGAAACCATAGCAATTTGATTCACTCAAAACGGATTTAAAATGAAGAAGTTATGGGTAAAACAAGATTGGATAATTTTTCTCATTTTAGCTACGTGAAAATTGGTAACAAATCTATTTCAACCATAACTTAATCAACTTGTATTGTATATTATGTAATCTTGAGATACCATAGACACGTATACAATGTTTTGACCTATCATGTCGACACATCTATATATATTTCGGAACAACCATAGACACTCTATATGTGAATGTTGGAGTTAGCTATACAGGGTTGAGGTTGATTCCAAAATATATATAGTTTGAGTTGTGATCAATACTGAGATACGTATACACTGGGTCGTGGATTGATTCAAGATAATATTTATCGATTTATTTCTGTACATCTAACTGTGGACAACTAGTTGTAGGTTACTAACGAGGACAGCTGACTTAATAAACTTAAAACATCAAAATATATTAAAAGTGTTGTAAATATATTTTAAACATACTTTGATATATATGTATATATTGTTATAGGTTCGTGAATCAAGCAGTGGCCAAGTCTTACTTCCCGACGAAGTAAAAATCTGTGAAAGTGAGTTATAGTCCCACTTTTAAAATCTAATATTTTTGGGATGAGAATAGATGCAGGTTTTATAAATGATTTACAAAATAGACACAAGTACGTGAAACTACATTCTATGGTTGAATTATCGAAATCGAATATGCCCCTTTTTATTAAGTCTGGTAATCTAAGAATTAGGGAACATACACCCTAATTGACGCGAATCCTAAAGATAGATCTATTGAGCCTAACAAACCCCATCCAAAGTACCGGATGCTTTAGTACTTCGAAATTTATATCATATCCGAAGGGTGTCCCGGAATGATGGGGATATTCTTATATATATGCATCTTGTTAATGTCGGTTACCAGGTGTTCACCATATGAATGATTTTTATCTCTATGTATGGGATGTGTATTGAAATATGAAATCTTGTAGTCTATTGTTACGATTTGATATATATAGGTTAAACCTATAACTCACCAACATTTTTGTTGACATTTAAAGCATGTTTATTCTCAGGTGAATACTAAGAGCTTCCGCTGTTGCATACTAAAATAAGGACAAGATTTGGAGTCCATGTTTGTATGATATTGTGTAAAAACTGCATTCAAGAAACTGATTTCGATGTAACATATTTGTATTGTAAACCATTATGTAATGGTCGTGTGTAAACAGGATATTTTAGATTATTATTATTTGATAATCTACGTAAAGCTTTTTAAACCTTTATTTATGAAATAAAGATTATGGTTTGTTTTAAAAATGAATGCAGTCTTTTGAAAAACGTCTCATATAGAGGTCAAAACCTCGCAACGAAATCAATTAATATGGAACGTTTTTAATTAATAAGAACGGGACATTTCAGTTGGTATCCGAGCGTTGGTCTTAGAGAACCCGAAAATTTGCATTAGTGTGTCTTATCGAGTTTGTTAGGATGCATTAGTGAGTCTGGACTTCGACCGTGTTTTCTTTAAAAATGATTGCTTAACATTTTTGTTGGAAACTATATATTTTTAACATATGAATATTATGTGATATATTAATCTCTTAACGTGTTTGATATTATGTGATAGATGTCTACCTCTAGAACAAGTCCCATTGACTCACCTAATAATAATGAAGAGTCAAATGTAAATTGGAATGATTCGTGGACTGATTCACAAGTTCCCGAAGAGGTACCGGAAGAAGAGTCGGAACCGAAAGAAGAATCGGAACCGGAAGAAGAATCGGAACCGGAAGAAGAAATAGAACCGGTGGGGGAAATAATAAAACGGTTAAGTAAAAGAGAATCCTCAACCAACCGACCAAGGTTAATTATGGTCAATGGTGTTTCCGCCAAGGAAGCAAAATATTGGGAGGATTACCAATTCTCCGATGAATCGGATTCCGACGAGAATTCCGATGATGTTATAGAAATTACCCCAACTGAATTTAAAAAGGCAAAAGAAAATAATAAGGGAAAGGGCATAAAAATAGAGAAATCTAATTCCAACCCCGATGAACTTTATATGTATCGTCAACCCCCGAAGTCCTTAAGTTGTAACAATGACCCGGGAACCTCTAAACCACCAGGTTTTTCTAAACCAATGTGGACAACGACGGCTCGTATTAGAGGAACATCATATATCCCTAGAAACTTGGCAAAACGAACCAAAACCGAACAAGAAGAAACGAGCGAGTCGGAATAAGATAGTTGTATTCGTGTGGTGTAATATAGTGTGCTTATGCTTTATGATATATGTAAAAATTGCTTGTATTAATAAGTATTTTTTTTATGAATCTGACTCTTGTCTATTTTACAGTATAAAAACACAAAATGGATAGACAACCCAATATTTTAAGAGACCTACCTGGAGACATGATTGATGAAATCTTGTCTAGAGTCGGTCAGAATTCCTCGGCACAACTATTTAAGGCGAGATCAGTTTGTAAGACATTCGAAGAACGTTCCAAGAATGCCTTGGTTTATAAAAGGATTTCATTCGAAAGATGGGGGATATCACATTGGGAAATCCATAAGTTACGATGTGTTTACTTTGACGCATATATTGCGGGGAACCCAAATGCTATTTTACGCAACGGGTTAAGAAATTATTTTGACTCAGTATATTCGAATATAGGACTTCGTGATTTAGAAAAAGCTGCTAACATGCAACATAAGGAAGCATGTTATGCTTACGGGTTAGTAATGTTCGCTTCTCACCAAAGTGAGAACAAGAACATCGGGCTACAACTATTAAACAAAACGTTCCCACAAGTGACGGAGTCGGTAATTGGGGTAAGAAATGAGGTTTTTAGGTTATTACGAGACTGTTAGTCATTACGTAAGCCTCGTCCCTTTGATGACGTTACAACACGCTGTCTTATCAACGGCCATAACGGTTATGTTCCACAAGACCAAGGATGGGAAGTAGTCCTAGTAAAACCAGAATGCATGACTTGTTTCTGGACGTATGAATTACGTGTCTTTATTGCCTTTGCTGAACGACTTGTGTACTAGCTAGAATTATCTTCACAACTATCTTGTATCAAAGTTATTGTGTGCTATATTTCATGCTTTATGTAAAATAAGCGGTATTGTAAGTTTGTAAAATATTGTATAAAAGTTTGAACGCGAAATATTATTACAATCAGTTTTTCATATAGAATTGTAGTAGTTGAATTGTATATTAGCTACTAAGTATGAACTTAATGAAAGGACCCGTTCAAATACATTATAAATGATTCACAATAGTTGATTACATCGCGAGGTATTTGACCTCTATATGATACATATTACAAACATTGCATTCATTTTTAAAACACAAACTTTCTTTACATCGAAAATTGACAGGCATGCATACTATTTCATAATATCCACTATCCAATTATAAATTAACTTAATAGTAATCTTTGATGAACTCAATGACTCGAATGCAACGTCCTTCGAAATATGCCATGAAATACTCCAAGTAATATCTTTAAAACAAGCAAATGCACATCGGAAGATTTCTTTTATACCTGAGAATAAACATGCTTTAAAGTGTCAACCAAAAGGTTGGTGAGTTCATTAGTTTATCATAATCATTCATTTCCATCATTTTAATAGACCACAAGAATTTCATTTCCAGTTCTCATAAATATACGTCCCATGCATAAAGACAAAAATAATCATTCATATGGATTGAACACCTGGTAACCGACATTAACAATATGCATATAAGAATATCCCCATCATTCCGGGATCCTCTTTCGGACATGATATAAATTTCGAAGTACTAAAGCATCCGGTACTTTGGATGGGGTTTGTTAGGCCCAATAGATCTATCTTTAGGATTCGCGTCAATTAGGGTGTCTGTTCCCTAATTCTTAGATTACCAGACTTAATAAAAAGGGGCATATTCGATTTCGATAATTCAACCATAGAATGTAGTTTCACGTACTTGTGTCTATTTTGTAAATCATTTATAAAAATTGCGCATGTATTCTCAGCCCAAAAATATAAAGGGTAAAAAGACAAATGAAACTCACCATACTGTATTTCGTAGTAAAAATACATATAACGTCATTGAACAAGTGCAAGGTTGGCCTCGGATTCACGAACCTAAATTAATTATGTATATATATGTGCTGGTCAATATTTGTCTAACAAATTAGGTCAAGTCATAGTGTACCACAATCCTAATGCTCGAGACTAATATGCAAAGATCAACAAAAGTTAATTTGACTCAAAATGATTTCCAAAATTTATACATGATTATTATATAGTTTAAATATCGTCGTTTTATATTTTTAAATATTTTTAAAAGATTTAATAGAGTAAATAATATAATTCATTTATTAATAAATAAAATTTTATATAAAAATATACTTTTATATATCTTAAGTAATAAAATTTATAAAGTTAATTTAAAAAAAATATTATGATAGGTTTTATTAAGGTAATTATATTATTTGTATTACATATTTATTTGATAAAATAACATTGATAATAATAATAAGTAAAAGTTGTATTATTTTGCAATAATAATTATTATTATTCTTTTAAAAATATCAATATTTATATTTACTAATAATGATATTATAATAAAACGATAATTCTAATTATGATAACTTTAATATTTATGATACTTTTTAATATTAACTTTAAAATAATAATTCTATTTAAAATGATAATAATAATGATATTTTATAATAACAATGACATTTCTATTAAAATGATATTTTTTGTTAAAATGATAGTTTTAATACTAATGATACTTTTAATAATAATAGTAATGATAAAAATAATAAGAATGATAATTTTATCTAGATCAATATCTTATAATATTTTAATTTCATCATGATACTCATACTCATTATTTCCTAATCGTTTCGTTTAATAGCTTTTAATAGTCTTTTATATTGTGTTTATAATACTAATAATAATAGTACTAAAAAGAATTAGGTGTTACTAATATTAGTTTTAATTACAATAATACTAATAATGATAATTACTATGATATTATTAATAATACTAATAACTATTTTAATGATAATAATAATAATAATAACAATAACAATAACCATTTTTAAATAGTGATATATATATTAATAATGATAATAATAATAATAATAATAATAATAATAATAATAATAATAATAATAATAATAATAATAATAATAATAAGATAATAATAATAATAATAATAATAATAATAATAATAATTATAACTTTAACGATGATAACAATAGTAATAATAAAAAAAATAATAATTTTTAATGATAATTCCTTTTATTAATAATGATAATAATAAGATAAAACTAGAACGACGATAATAACGGCGATAATAATAATCATTTTTATAAAAATTCAATTGACTATAACTTCTAATCCGTTCATCGAACCCATTCGATATCTAAATGAAAAGTTCTCAATTTTTCGCTAGCCTTCCAAGGACATGCATATCTTACACCTTATCTCAACCGCAAGTGTAACTAATTCAGGATTCAACATAACCTATCTAAGGGCAATATCAAAAGTACAAGCATGCATAATCCTATATTCTCGAGCACTAGTCAGGGATACACTATTAATATGTAAAAATAATTTACGAGTACTCACGTATCAATATTGAGATTCAATATTGCATGAAAGGTACGTAGACGCAACGGAGACGATAAACACTAGATTGACCTCACAAGCATACCCATGAACCATACCCATCACCTCCATAGCTATAACCCATGTTTTCCTTAGCTCTATCCCGCTCGAAAAATCCATTTTGAAATAATACGCTCATGACCTCGTCGTAGTATTTTATGTATACTAATAATATCTTGAAATAATACTGAGTAAATATATATATGTAAGTCGATTGAGAGAGTTTAGAGAAATATATTTCAAGTTTCTATGAAATAATGAAACCTATTGAATTCTATTTATAATAGATTTTTGAATTATTAAAGTGAATTATTAAAGTATGAATTATTAAAGTGAATTATTAAAGTATGAATTATTAAAGTGAATTATTAAAGTATGAATTATTAAAGTGAATTATTAAAGTATGAATTATTAAAGTGAATTATTAAAGTATGAATTATTAAAGTAAATTATTAAAGTTAAAGTAAAGTAAAAGTAAAGTAAAGGTAAAGTTAAAGTATAGTAAAAGTATAAAACTATGTACGTATAATACGCGTATAAATATATATAAAATTAATTTAAATCATTATTTATATTTAATAAAATAAAATATAAATATCGTTATCTTTATCATACTGGTTAAGTAATGAGTTGTTAAAAGTGGTTCTAGATATTTATAAAAGTTATATGCGTTTTAATAATAAAGTTCTTTTTAAACTAAAAACGTTTTTGTACGTTTGAAAATAAATCAAATAAATATGATAATTTTGTTTTCCAAAACTAAATATATTTAAGAATCATTTTGTTAAAAGGTTAAAATAATAGAAATCGTTATATCATAAAACGTTTTAGAAAAGTAGAATCATATATATTCATAATAGGTTTCAAGTTTTTAAATTACGGTCTGTTGGTGAAGCATGAGATAAAGTCCAAAGGTTAAATAAACGTATGAAAAATGTCGAGTTACTTAACTTGTCGATATCCAACATCTAAGTTATTTACACTCCACGTTCTTACTTATAAATCACTTTACCATTTTCCGAATGTTGTCAAAAAGAATAGATTTCTTAAATCACAGTGGACCTCATAACATAGACCCGTAATCATATCACAATGTATCTAATAAATCAATCATTTGATATTATCTTCTAATTCCATCGATAAACATATTGAAACAAATGCGTTCATGTAAAGTAATATACGTTTAATACTTTATTAATATTCTCAAGTTATAATATATATATATATATATATATATATATATATATATATATATATATATATATATATATATATATATATATATATATATATATATATATATATATATACATATCTATTTATATATAACGGTTCATGAATCGTCGGAATTTGGTCGAGGTTATAATGAATGTATGAACACAGTTTAAAATTCTTGAGATTTAACTTAACAAACTTTGTTTATCGTGTCGGAATAATATAAAGATAAAGTTTAAATTTGATTGGAAATTTCCGGGTTGTCACAGTACCTACCCGTTAAAGAAATTTCGTCCCGAAATTTGAATGGAATGGTCATGGCTGACAATAAGTATGTTTTCATGACGTATACGAGTTGAAAATTAGAGTTTTATTATCATCAAGTAATATAGATAAAGCAATTTGATTTTTGTGAAGGGTACGAGTGAAGTTATCACAAAAGAATGAAATGAGTAAATGCACGTTCCTTTTAACCAATGACATAGTCACGGTCGATTTTCGAAATTCAAGGAATTTAGAGAAAATCTTCGTAATAAGATTTGGTTCTTCGAAAATTAAGGAAGTTAAGATCAGCTTTGATTAAATGCGATAATATGTTTTGATTGCTCTGTCGGATATTTTACTATATATCCACCCCCTTCGTTTCCTTATTTTCACAACTCACACCTTTTATTCACTAATATGCTCCATCCAGTTCTGATTCTTAATATACTCCTAACTTTCATAGTCATTCTTTTCTTTCATCTTCCACCGGAAGAATCTATTTACTTTTACTATACTCTTAGTTTTATAGTGTTTTTAGTTCTCCCATGTCTTTATATTGCTATATGCATCGATATATATGGTTTATAATTTCTGGGTCGTCGTTGGGCTTTATATCCTCCTTTATATTTCGAAGTCCCTGCTTCTGTCTTCTATAATTATTGTCATTCACAGTTAATGCTCCCTTCTATTTGCTGTGATTTATACTCCTATTTCTATTTCGGAGCTTCATTCTTTCGTTTCCTCTTCTTGAGATTAAGCACCGTATGTAATGGTCCAGAATTCGTAGATATGAATTTCTGAATGAACATAGTTAATGTTCTAAGAAGGAAATTGTAATGGCACGATCTTGATTTGTTAAATTACCAGAATACCCTAGAAAAGACCGAATCATCAAGAAATATTTTCTTGATATTTTAGAGATTAAATAGAATATAGGAGTCGTGTAACATGGCACATGATGACGTTATGATCTGTGAATCATCACGTTCCATTTAGAAACTCAGCATGAATTACTGTAATATAATCACGTTGATCAAGTGTCATTATATTATACTAACTCATGCTTCAGCTCCCAACACTACTTAAAAAAAATCCTATTTTAAACTCGAATGTTTCAGAATTTAGAAACTAAAATAGTTTCTTTTATGATGTAATACAGATAGCGCGAAGAGGTAAATGATTTCGGATAAGAATAATTAAGAAAATATCTTCAGAAATATGAAGGATATTTATAATGAAAGATATGATGATATCTTAGAATTTCTAATATCAGAGGATGATGAAGAATATTGTCCGCAGGGGTTTAGAGTCAAGAGCAAGGTATTCCTTTAATGACTTCAGCAGGTACTGAATCATTTAGATTCTTTGAAGGCATGTTTCGCCCTTGTGATTTGTCCACAGCCTCTTTCATACTTTGCTCAATCCATTTTCCAGTTCCAAAACTTCTCTTTTTCTGAGCTTTGCCAATACACTATTCTTTATCATCAAACTTTTTACTGTTAAGATCGTTTACAGTTGTTGCTGCTTCGTCAGCATTTCAAGAACTAGTTCACAGTTCAAGGTGTTTTTCAGAAACTTCACATTCAAAGTATGTAAGTCCAGGAGATAGACGTTGTACGTACACATATAACTGTTGGCGTAGACATGCTGCGAGATTTCAAATTAATGATTGCTAATTCCCGATGATTCGTATGGCAATTCTTGTTACAAGATGCGAATGAGTAAATGGTGGGGTTTCAATGAATAACTATAATGACTTTTTGGAGAGGTTAAAGTCAAAGGGTATTGAAGTTGTTGGTACATCTGCTAATAATGTGGTGGGATGTAAAAGGTTCCCTGGTAACGATAGTGTATATCTCAAGGTTATAATAAGGTTAGTCTGACTGAAAAGTCGAAGTTGACTTGCTGGAGCTGTGACAAAATTGGCTACTTTGAAAAGGAATTGCAAAGTTATTTTTGCTAATAAATGCCAAAGAATCTGACACAGATATGTGTCGAATTATGACTTTGGTTTCGAGTGCTTTTTAAGTACCTAACTGTGGGTAATATGTGGTTGGATCATCATCTCGATTGCTCATTATTTGAAGTGTCTTCAGATATTTTCGAAGGGTTTGAACACAGATTGTAATCGTTAATATACATTTAATGTTCTAACACAGTTTTGAAGTCAAAGTATAGCTTTGAAAGATGTAGGAATCTAAAAGTGATGATACCGGTTATATCTCGAATTGAATTCTGAGGTTTCAAAATCAAAATTTGTAATTGGGTTTGAATGAGTATGGTTGTTTTGATCTCTATGAAAGAATGTATATTATTGTGAAAGTAGGAAGTATAGTTGATAATTTGCTTGATCAGATTCGAAGAATGTAACATATTAATTGTGAATATATATATATCTCTCTCGGGTATTACCTACCCGTTAAAAAATTTCACAATTAATATTTTGTACATAAGAATTTTATTACAGTCTTTGTGAAAATATATATGTATATATTCTCCTCAGATATAACATAAATTTTAATGAGTTAATACTAAATTAAACTCATTCGATTTACGGTTGAAACTAGAATTGAATAATCCCTTGAAGGCTTTAGAGATTACATAAGTATTTCTTCAATAATATTGAAATTACGAATCAATACTTCGTTATTTGTTGAGGTGTGATGTTGATTTTTGTTAAATTCTTGTGAACTTCGTAAAGTACGAGTGATGGTATCTGAGAAGTTTCGGTTACATCGATGATGAAAGTGTAAAATCAAATATATACTTGATTTATTATGAATTGGAATTTGTTGAATTGAGACAGAGATTGTAGTTAACGATGGTTAAGTTGCGGGTGAAGGACGTACATTATTGCATATTTGTAAGATGAATTAACTGAGTAGTTAAGATTCACACACAATAGCTTAGCACGGAAAGATTTATTTTTATTTCAAAATATGTATATATAAAATATACATATAATTTCTTCAGAGGGAATGAGTTAACTCTTCATAACTCCTTGATACAATATACGCGTTATTGATTCGTAATGATGTCCACAGTGATTCTTGAACTGACGAAGTTTGTGATGTTATAGGTGTTGTTGATTCTGATGTTGACTGTACTGACGATGCTGGTGACGCTGACGGTACTGTTGATGCTGTTGGTAAAACAAGTTTAGCTTGTTAATCACACACCATTTTTGTCAGGGTTTCTACTCTTCCTTCTATCATTTTGGTTCGCTTAACTGATTTATGGTTAGGGCTAGATTAGATAATCTCTAAGACTTTAGAGATTACATAATCTCCGTGGAATGTTTCTCCAATGAAGTTATGAATTAATACATCATCAGTTATTGTTGCTGGTATTCCTTGATATCTATGGTGCGTATGACGTTGATGCTCGTGGGACAGATTGTGAAGTTGAGGTTTACGACGCGGTTGTGGTTGGAGGCGGTAATGGTACTGTTGGCGTTGATGATGGTGGTACTGGTTATGCTGCTGGTGTTGCTGCTGGTGCTGCTACTGGTGTTTGTAATTTTTGTACCATATTCTCCAAAGCCACTACCCGAGCGCGAAGCTCGTTGACTTCTTCTATTACACCGGGGTGATTGTCGGTTCGGACGAGCGGAAAAATAAAATCTAGAATTTGATGGAGTATATAATCGTGACGAGATACTCTGGAAATGAGAGAGAAAATGGTGTTTCGGACAGGTTCGCCGGTAAGTGCTTCAGGTTCTTCGTCAAGAGGGCAATGTGGTGGATGGAAAGGATTGCCTTCTTCTTGTCTCCAATGATTGAGGAGACTACGAACCCATCCCCAATTCATCTAGAATAGATGATGACTGATTGGTTGATCCATTCCGGTCACACTGCTTTCGGAGCTTGAGTGAGATTCCATTTCAGAATCCTAGTGAGTTGAACTGATGACAACTTCCATTTCGTACGATTGGATAAAGGATTTTTCGATATAAAATGATTTTCCGGCTATCGGGTGGTATTCTATTTACATAGGATATCCATATATGTATATAGATCAAAAGATTTCGTAGATTACGGAGGAATTTACGGAATATGTCAGGCAAAGTTTACAGTAATAGATACGATAAGATATGATTTAGCAGATACGCTAAGATATGAATTTTGTCTATACACTACTCATGCAATTAATGTAGCAAGACGTGTCTAGACTAATAATGATAAGTAGGTAATTTCCTAAGGATGATAAGCAGATGATTTCCGACTAGAAATGATAAGCAAAACTTTTGACATGCAGACACGGTCGAAGTCCAGACTCACTAATGCATCCTAACGACTTATCAGTTAGACACACTAATGCAGACCTGGTTCGCTAAGACCACCACTCTGATACCAACTGAAAGGACCCGTTCATATACATTATAAACGATTCACAATAGTTGATTACATCGCGAGGTATTTGACCTCTATATGATACATATTACAAACATTGCATTCGTTTTTAAAACACAAACTTTCTTTACATCAAAAATTGACAGGCATGCATACTATTTCATAATATCCACTATCCAATTATAAATTAACTTAATAGTAATCTTTGATGAACTCAATGACTCGAATGCAACGTCCTTCGAAATATGCCATGAAATACTCCAAGTAATATCTTTAAAACAAGCAAATGCACATCGGAAGATTTCTTTTATACCTGAGAATAAACATGCTTTAAAGTGTCAACCAAAAGGTTGGTGAGTTCATTAGTTTATCATAATCATTCATTTCCATCATTTTAATAGACCACAAGAATTTCATTTCCAGTTCTCATAAATATACGTCCCATGCATAGAGACAAAAATAATCATTCATATGGATTGAACACCTGGTAACCGACATTAACAATATGCATATAAGAATATCCCCATCATTCTGGGATCCTCCTTCGGACATGATATAAATTTCGAAGTACTAAAGCATCCGGTACTTTGGATGGGGTTTGTTAGGCCCAATAGAT
Source organism: Rutidosis leptorrhynchoides (assembly GCF_046630445.1). Lineage (NCBI taxonomy): Eukaryota > Viridiplantae > Streptophyta > Magnoliopsida > Asterales > Asteraceae > Rutidosis > Rutidosis leptorrhynchoides. The sequence goes on from NC_092339.1 coordinate 258,559,108, forward strand.
CTATCTTTAGGATTCGCGTCAATTAGGGTGTCTGTTCCCTAATTCTTAGATTACCAGACTTAATAAAAAGGGGCATATTCGATTTCGATAATTCAACCATAGAATGTAGTTTCACGTACTTGTGTCTGTTTTGTAAATCATTTATAAAAATTGCGCATGTATTCTCAGCCCAAAAATATAAAGGGTAAAAAGACAAATGAAACTCGCCATACTGTATTTCGTAGTAAAAATACATATAACGTCATTGAACAAGTGCAAGGTTGGCCTCGCATTCACGAACCTAAATTAATTATGTATATATATGTGCTGGTCAATATTTGTCTAACAAATTAGGTCAAGTCATAGTGTACCACAATCCTAATGCTCGAGACTAATATGCAAAGATTAACAAAAGTTAATTTGACTCAAAAAGATTTCCAAAATTTATACATGATTATTATATAGTTTAAATATCGTCGTTTTATATTTTTAAATATTTTTAAAAGATTTAATAGAGTAAATAATATAATTCATTTATTAATAAATAAAATTTTATATAAAAATATACTTTTATATATCTTAAGTAATAAAATTTATAAAGTTAATTTAAAAAAAATATTATGATAGGTTTTATTAAGGTAATTATATTATTTGTATTACATATTTATTTGATAAAATAACATTGATAATAATAATAAGTAAAAGTTGTATTATTTTGCAATAATAATTATTATTATTCTTTTAAAAATATCAATATTTATATTTACTAATAATGATATTATAATAAAACGATAATTCTAATTATGATAACTTTAATATTTATGATACTTTTTAATATTAACTTTAAAATAATAATTCTATTTAAAATGATAATAATAATGATATTTTATAATAACAATGACATTTCTATTAAAATGATATTTTTTGTTAAAATGATAGTTTTAATACTAACGATACTTTTAATAATAATAGTAATGATAAAAATAATAAGAATGATAATTTTATCTAGATCAATATCTTATAATATTTTAATTTCATCATGATACTCATACTCATTATTTCCTAATCGTTTCGTTTAATAGCTTTTAATCGTCTTTTATATTGTGTTTATAATACTAATAATAATAGTACTAAAAAGAATTAGGTGTTACTAATATTAGTTTTAATTACAATAATACTAATAATGATAATTACTATGATATTATTAATAATAATAACTATCTTAATGATAATAATAATAATAATAACAATAACAATAACCATTTTTAAATAGTGATATATATATATATATATATATTAATAATGATAATAATAATAATAATAATAATAATAATAATAATAATAAGATAATAATAATAATAATAATAATAATAATAATAATAATAATACTAATTATAACTTTAACGATGATAACAATAGTAATAATAATAAAAATAACAATTTTTAATGATAATTCCTTTTATTAATAATGACAATAGTAAGATAAAACTAGAACGACGATAATAACGACGATAATAATAATCATTTTTATAAAAATTCAATTGACTATAACTTCTAATCCGTTCATCGAACCCATTCGATATCTAAATGAAAAGTTCTCAATTTTTCGCTAGCCTTCCAAGGACATGCATATCTTATACCTTATCTCAACCGCAAGTGTAACTAATTCAGGATTCAACATAACCTATCTAAGGGCAATATCAAAAGTACAAGCATGCATAATCCTATATTCTCGAGCACTAGTCAGGGATACACTATTAATATGTAAAAATAACTTACAAGTACTCACGTATCAATATTGAGATTCAATATTGCAGGAAAGGTACGTAGACGCAACAGAGACGATAAACACTAGATTGACCTCACAAGAAATACCATGAACCATACCCATCACCTCCATAGCTATAACCCATGTTTTCCTTAGCTCTATCCCGCTCGAAAAATCCATTTTGAAATAATACGCTCATGACCTCGTCGTAGTATTTTATGTATACTAATAATATCTTGAAATAATACTGAGTAAATATATATATGTAAGTCGATTGAGAGAGTTTAGAGAAATATATTTCAAGTTTCTATGAAATAATGAAACCTATTGAATTCTATTTATAATAGATTTTTGAATTATTAAAGTGAATTATTAAAGTATAAATTATTAAAGTGAATTATTAAAGTATGAATTATTAAAGTGAATTATTAAAGTATGAATTATTAAAGTGAATTATTAAAGTATGAATTATTAAAGTGAATTATTAAAGTATGAATTATTAAAGTGAATTATTAAAGTTAAATTAAAGTAAAAGTAAAGTAAAGATAAAGTTAAAGTATAGTAAAAGTATAAAACTATGTACGTATAATACGCGTATAAATATATATAAAATTAATTTAAATCATTATTTATATTTAATAAAATAAAATATAAATATCGTTATCTTTATCATACTGGTTAAGTAATGAGTTGTCAAAAGTGGTTCTAGATATTTATAAAAGTTATATACGTTTTAATAATAAAGTCTTTTTAAACTAAAAACGTTTTTGTACGTTTGAAAATAAATCAAATAAATATGATAATTTTGTTTTCTAAAACTAAATATATTTAAGAATCATTTTGTTAAAAGGTTAAAATAATGGAAATCGTTATATCATAAAACGTTTTAGAAAAGTAGAATCACATATATTCATAATAGGTTTCAAGTTTTTAAATTACGGTCTGTTGGTGAAGCATGAGATAAAGTCCAAAGGTTAAATAAACGTATGAAAAATGTCGAGTTACTTAACTTGTCGATATCCAACATCTAAGTTATTTACACTCCACGTTCTTACTTATAAATCACTTTACCATTTTCCGAATGTTGTCAAAAAGAATAGATTTCTTAAATCACAGTGGACCTCATAACATAGACCCGTAATCATATCACAATGTATCTGATAAATCAATCATTTGATATTATCTTGTAATTCCATCGATAAACATATTGAAACAAATGCGTTCGTGTAAAGTAATATACGTTTAATACTTTATTAATATTCTCAAGTTATAATATATATATATATATATATATATATATATATATATATATATATATATATATATATATATATATATATATATATATATATATATATATACATATATATACATATCTATTTATATATAACGGTTCATGAATCGTCGGAATTTGGTCGAGGTTATAATGAATGTATGAACACAGTTTAAAATTCTTGAAATTTAACTTAACAAACTTTGCTTATCGTGTCGGAATAATATAAAGATAAAGTTTAAATTTGATTGGAAATTTCCGGGTTGTCACACTTAACGGGTAGGTACTACCCGAATTTAAACTTATAAAACGCTAATATGAAGAAAAAGCTTTTATAAATGAGTTCATATTATGCTACGAAATACTATTAACTACTCTTAATATTCTGTATGATTAACTTGTTCCATTTGACTATTTTGAAGGAAATGGCACCGACTACTCGACACACCGTGAATATGAATGAAGAGTAATTCCGTAAATTTCTAGCTTCAAACATAGCCGCAGTACAGGCTGCGCTACATACCAACAATAACCTTGGATCTGGCAGTACAGGAAATTGTGTAGAATGCACCTACAAAGAATTCACTGCCTGCAAACCTTTGGAATTTGATGGAACCGAAGGACCGATCGGATTGAAACGGTGGACCGAGAAGGTCGAATCGGTGTTTGCCATAAGTAAGTGTACTGAAGAGGACAAAGTGAAGTACGCTACGCATACCTTCACAGGTTCTGCGTTAACATGGTGGAATACCTATCTAGAGCAAGTGGGACAAGATGATGCGTACGCACTACCGTGGTCAGCATTCAAGCACTTGATGAACGAGAAGTACCGTCCCAGAACCGAGGTCAATAAGCTCAAGACAGAACTTAGAGGGTTACGAACCCAAGGATTTGATATTACCACGTACGAAAGACGATTCACAGAATTGTGCCTATTGTGTCCGGGAGCATTCGAAGATGAGGAAGAGAAGATCGACGCGTTTGTGAAAGGATTACCGGAAAGAATCCAAGAAGATAGAAGTTCACACGAATACGCCTCCATACAACAGGCATGTAGAATGGCTCACAAACTAGTGAACCAGATTGAAGAAAGAATTAAAGAACAGACTGCTGAAGAGGCCAATGTGAAGCAAGTCAAAAGAAAGTGGGAGGAAAACGGTGATAAGAATCACCAATACAACAACAACAGCAATTACAACAATAATCGCAACAATTATCCCAACAATCGCAACATCAATCGCAACTACAACAAACGGCCCAACAACAACAACAACAACAACAACAACTACAACAATCATCCCAACAACAATAATAACCGCAACAACAACAACAATCAGAAGCAGCTATGCCAAAGGTGTGAAAAGTATCACTCGGGGTTCTGCACCAAATTTTGCAACAAGTGTAAAAGAAATGGTCATAGCTCGGTGAAGTGTGAGGTCTACGGACTAGGGGTTAATAGAACGAAAGGAACAAATGGTGTCGGAACGAGTAATGGCGGAGCAAGTAGTGTCGGAGCAAGTTATGCCAATGTAGTTTGTTATAAATGTGGAAAACCGGGCCACATTAATAGAAATTGCCCGAACCAGGAGAACACGAATGGACAAGGCCGCGGAAGAGTTTTCAATATTAATGCGGCAGAGGCACAGGAAGACCCGGAGCTTGTTACGGGTACGTTTCTTATTGACAATAAATCTGCTTATGTTTTATTTGATTCAGGTGCGGATAGAAGCTATATGAGTAGAGATTTTTGTGCTAAATTAAGTTGTCCATTGACGCCTTTGGATAGTAAATTTTTACTCGAATTAGCAAATGGTAAATTAATTTCAGCAGATAATATATGTCGGAATTGAGAAATTAAACTGGTTAGCGAAACATTTAAGATTGATTTGATACCAGTAGAGTTAGGGAGTTTTGATGTGATAATCGGTATGGACTGGTTGAAAGAAGTGAAAGCAGAGATCGTTTGTTACAAAAATGCAATTCGCATTATACGAGAAAAAGGAAAACCCTTAATGGTGTACGGAGAAAAGGGCAACACGAAGCTACATATTATTAGTAATTTGAAGGCACAAAAACTAATAAGAAAAGGTTGCTATGCTGTTCTAGCACACGTCGAGAAAGTACAAACTGAAGAAAAGAGCATCAATGATGTTCCCATTGCAAAAGAATTTCCCGATGTATTTTCGAAAGAATTACCGGGATTACCCCCACAGCGATCCGTTGAATTTCAAATAGATCTTGTACCAGGAGCTGCACCAATAGCTCGTGCTCCTTACAAACTCGCACCCAGCGAGATGAAAGAACTGCAAAGCCAATTACAAGAACTTTTAGAGCGTGGTTTCATTCAACCAAGCACATCACCGTGGGGAGCTCTTGTTTTGTTTGTCAAGAAGAAAGATGGTACATTCAGGTTGTGTATCGACTACCGAGAGTTGAACAAATTTACCATCAAGAACCGCTACCCACTACCGAGAATCGACGACTTATTTGATCAACTACAAGGCTCGTCTGTTTATTCAAAGATTGACTTACGTTCCGGGTATCATCAAATGCGGGTGAAAGAAGATGATATTCCAAAGACTGCTTTCAGAACACGTTACGGTCATTACGAGTTTATGGTCATGCCGTTTGGTTTAACTAATGCACCAGCTGTGTTCATGGACCTTATGAACCAAGTGTGTGGACCATACCTTGACAATTTTGTCATTGTTTTCATTGATGACATACTTATTTACTCAAAGAATGACCAAGAACACGGTGAACATTTAAGAAAAGTGTTAGAAGTATTGAGGAAGGAAGAATTGTACGCTAAGTTTTCAAAGTGTGCATTTTGGTTGGAAGAAGTTCAATTCCTCGGTCACATAGTGAACAAAGAAGGTATTAAGGTGGATCCGGCAAAGATAGAAACTGTTGAAAAGTGGGAAACCCCGAAAACTCCGAAACACATACGCCAGTTTTTAGGACTAGCTGGTTACTACAGAAGGTTCATCCAAGACTTTTCCAGAATAGCAAAACCCTTGACTGCATTAACTCATAAAGGGAAGAAATTTGAATGGAATGATGAACAAGAGAAAGCGTTTCAGTTATTGAAGAAAAAGCTAACTACGGCACCTATATTGTCATTGCCTAAAGGGAATGATGATTTTGTGATTTATTGTGACGCATCAAAGCAAGGTCTCGGTTGTGTATTAATGCAACGAACGAAGGTGATTGCTTATGCGTCTAGACAATTGAAGATCCACGAACAAAATTATACGACGCATGATTTGGAATTAGGCGCGGTTGTTTTTGCATTAAAGACTTGGAGGCACTACTTATATGGGGTCAAAAGTATTATATATACCGACCACAAAAGTCTTCAACACATATTTAATCAGAAACAACTGAATATGAGGCAGCGTAGGTGGATTGAATTATTGAATGATTACGACTTTGAGATTCGTTACCACCCGGGGAAGGCAAATGTGGTAGCCGATGCCTTGAGCAGGAAGGACAGAGAACCCATTCGAGTAAAATCTATGAATATAATGATTTATAATAACCTTACTACTCAAATAAAGGAGGCACAACAAGGAGTTTTAAAAGAGGGAAATTTAAAGGATGAAATACCCAAAGGATCGGAGAAACATCTTAATATTCGGGAAGACGGAACCGGTATAGGGCTGAAAGGATTTGGGTACCAAAATTTGGAGATATGAGAGAAATGGTACTTAGAGAAGCTCATAAAACCAAATACTCAATACATCCTGGAACGGGGAAGATGTACAAGGATCTCAGGAAATATTTTTGGTGGCCGGGTATGAAAGCCGATGTTGCTAAATACGTAGGAGAATGTTTGACGTGTTCTAAGGTCAAAGCTGAGCATCAGAAACCATCAGGTCTACTTCAACAACCCGAAATCCCGGAATGGAAATGGGAAAACATTACCATGGATTTCATCACTAAATTGCCAAGGACTACAAGTGGTTTTGATACTATTTGGGTAATAGTTGATCGTCTCACCAAATCAGCACATTTCCTGCCAATAAGAGAAGATGACAAGATGGAGAAGTTAGCACAACTGTATTTGAAGGAAGTCGTCTCCAGACATGGAATACCAATCTCTATTATCTCTGATAGGGATGGCAGATTTATTTCAAGATTCTGGCAGACATTACAGCAAGCATTAGGAACTCGTCTAGACATGAGTACTGCCTATCATCCACAAACTGATGGGCAGAGCGAAAGGACGATGCAAACGCTTGAAGACATGCTACAAGCATATGTTATTGATTTCGGAAACAGTTGGGATCGACATCTACCATTAGCAGAATTTTCCTACAACAACAGCTACCATTCAAGCATTGAGATGGCGTCGTTTGAAGCACTTTATGGTAGAAAGTGCAGGTCTCCAATTTGTTGGAGTGAAGTGGGGGATAGACAGATTACGGGTCCGGAGATTATACAAGAAACTACCGAGAAGATCATCCAAATTCAACAACGGTTGAAAACTGCCTAAAGTCGACAAAAGAGCTACACTGACATTAAAAGAAAAGATATAGAATTTGAAATTAGAGAGATGGTCATGCTTAAAGTTGCACCTTGGAAAGGCGTTGTTCGATTTGGTAAACGAGGGAAATTAAATCCAAGGTATATTGGACCATTCAAGATTGTTGATCGTGTCGGACCAGTAGCTTACCGACTTGAGTTGCCTCAACAACTCGCGGCTGTACATAACACTTTCCACGTCTCGAATTTGAAGAAATGTTTTGCTAAAGAAGATCTCACTATTCCGTTAGATGAAATCCAAATCAACGAAAAACTCCAATTCATCGAAGAACCCGTCGAAATAATGGATCGTGAGGTTAAAAGACTTAAGCAAAACAAGATACCAATTGTTAAGGTTCGATGGAATGCTCGTAGAGGACCCGAGTTCACCTGGGAGCGTGAAGATCAGATGAAGAAGAAATACCCGCATCTATTTCCAGAAGATTCGTCAACACCTTCAACAGCTTAAAATTTCGGGACGAAATTTATTTAACGGGTAGGTACTGTAGTGACCCGAACTTTTCCATGTTTATATATATTAATTGAGATTGATATTTACATGATTAAATGTTTCCAACATGTTAATCAATCAAACTTGTTAAGACTTGATTAATTGAAATATGTTTCATATAGACAATTGACCACCCAAGTTGACCGGCGATTCACGAACGTTAAAACTTGTAAAAATGACATGACGATATATATATGGATATACATATGGTTAACATGAGATTATGATAAGTAAGTATCTCCATAAGTATATTAACAATGAGTTATATACATATAAACAAGACTACTAACTTAAGGATTTCGAAACGAGACATATATGTAACGATTATCGTTGTAACGACATTTAAATGTATATATATATATCATATTAAGATATATTAATATATCATAATATCATGATAATATAATAATTTAACATCTCATTAGATATAATAAACAATGGGTTAACAACATAAATTGAGATCGTTAACTTAAAGGTTTCAAAACAACACTTACATGTAACAACTAACGATGACTTAACGACTCAGTTAAAATGTATATACAAGTAGTGTATTTAGATGTATTAAAATACTTTTGGAAGACTTCAAGACATATATCAAAACACTCATACTTAACGAAAATGGTTACAGTTACTTTTCCATTCTTTTCTTTCATCAAGAATTCTAGTCGTATTCTTACCCGTATTATACACAGCTTCAAAACGTACTTACTATGAGTATATACCAATAGGAACTAGCATGGGATTCCACTCTTGATTATGTCATGTATGACTAATCAATTTTAACTTCTACCATGAGCTAGTCAACTAACTAGAACTCCTTTTAACCCCACTCACCACTCACCAATTACCACTCATCATTCACTCCATTTCACTTCCAATTCTCTTTCTAATTCTCTCTCAACACACACACACTATTATGAACGTATTTTTATAGTATTTAATCATCATCTTCATCAAAAATCACTTCAAGAATCAAGCTATAATCATCACAGGAAGAACACTTCAAGAACACTTCAAAAATTCCTTCAAGTTTACTAATTTACTTCCAATATGTGAATGTTGGAGTTAGCTATACAGGGTTGAGGTTGATTCCAAAATATATATAGTTTAAGTTGTGATCAATACTGAGATACGTATACACTGGGTAGTGGATTGATTCAAGATAATATTTATCGATTTATTTCTGTACATCTAACTGTGGACAACTAGTTGTAGGTTACTAACGAGGACAGCTGACTTAATAAACTTAAAACATCAAAATATATTAAAAGTGTTGTAAATATATTTTAAACATACTTTGATATATATGTATATATTATTATAGGTTCATGAATCAACCAGTGGCCAAGTATTACTTCCGGACGAAGTAAAAATCTGTGAAAGTGAGTTATAGTCCCACTTTTAAAATCTAATAATTTTGGAATGAGAATACATGCAGGTTTTATAAATGATTTACAAAATAGACACAAGTACGTGAAACTACATTCTATGGTTGAATTATCGAAATCGAATATGCCCCTTTTTATTAAGTCTGGTAATCTAAGAATTAGGGAACAGACACCCTAATTGACGCGAATCCTAAAGATAGATCTATTGGGTCTAACAAACCCCATCCAAAGTACCGGATGCTTTAGTACTTCGAAATTTATATCATATCCGAAGGGTGTCCCGGAATGATGGGGATATTCTTATATATATGCATCTTGTTAATGTCGGTTACCAGGTGTTCACCATATGAATGATTTTTATCTCTATGTATGGGATGTGTATTGAAATATGAAATCTTGTGGTCTATTGTTACGATTTGATATATATAGGTTAAACCTATAACTCACCAACATTTTTGTTGATATTTAAAGCATGTTTATTCTTAGGTGAATACTAAGAGCTTCCGCTGTTGCATACTAAAATAAGGACAAGATTTGGAGTCCATGTTTGTATGATATTGTGTAAAAACTGCATTCAAGAAACTGATTTCGATGTAACATATTTGTATTGTAAACCATTATGTAATGGTCGTGTGTAAACAGGATATTTTAGATTATCATTATTTGATAATCTACGTAAAGCTTTTTAAACCTTTATTTATGAAATAAAGGTTATGGTTTGTTTTAAAAATGAATGAGTCTTTTGAAAAACGTCTCATATAGAGGTCAAAACTTTGCAACGAAATCAATTAATATGGAACGTTTTTAATCAATAAGAACGGGACATTTCAGTTTAACCATGGATTTTGGATATATTTGATATCCATATAAAATATTTCACCAAAGGAAATCTTTTAATTCAAAGTTTAAGATAGGTTTTTAAAATTAAACCCAAAACAGCCCCCGATGATCTATGACGGCGTATGTTCAGTTTTAAGGTGTTCTTCGTGTTTACAAGTTTTATATCCTTATGTTAGCTTGACATACTGTCATAATACATGTGTTGAAGTATTTTAAAAGTCAAGTTAGAAGGATTAAATTTGTTTGTGAACAAGTTTAGAATTAATCTAAACTATGTTCTTGTTGTTGTAAGTTATAAACTCATAATAAGATAGCTATATGGATATGAATCGAAAAAGATTATGAATAAGGTGACTACCTCAAATTAAATGAACAAAGTTGCTGAGAAAATAAGATGATAATCTTGTGATCAAAGATATCCTTGATGGTTTGTAATCCTTGGAGTAGAATCGTAGAATGAACAAAAGTTCGAATAAGATTTATATCTTGAATTAAGATAGTTATAAGTATATAAATTGAACCAAAGCTTATATATGATTCTTACCTTGATAAAAAGGAGTAGATGAGTTAACAAAGTGTTCTTGAAGCTAGTTTATGATCAAAGTGAATGAAGATTTTCTAGTACTTGAAGTATGTGTGTTTAATGAGTGTTTAAAGAGTAAGAAATGGAGAGAATACTTGGAGTTCTTGTGTGTGAGTATTATGAGAGTGAAGGTAAGTTAAATAGCTGATATGAATGAGTAAAAAGAGTGTTAAAAGTCGTGGTTCATGCATATGGTTAAGAGACTTTATCAAAATTTGGAATATAGCATAATAATGCAAATTAGAAGTTAAATGTTGGTTCCCACAAGTCTCCATCATGTTTATCCTTGTCTTGTGACTCATAGGGCTGCTAAGGAGGCTATAATTGGTATTTCATATTGGTATATACTCATAGTATTTAAGTATGGAAGCTGGGTATGATACGAGTATAAATACCGAATGAATACGAATAGAATTCTTGATGGAATTGAATGAGATTATGAGTATAGCTATCTTTGTTGACTATAAGTATGTTAGTATATATGTTTAATTCCTTCAAAAGTGTATTAATACATATTAATACAATACATATACATACATTTTAATTTAGAAGTTATTACAACGTTAATCGTTATATATATATGTATATAATCTTGAAGTCTTTAAGTTAGTAATCTCATTTTATGTATATAACCAATTGTTATTATATGTAATGAGATACTTAAATATCATTTTATCAAATCATAAGTATATATATCCATACATACATCATTATATAATTATTTCGAGTTATGACGTTCGTGAATCGTCAGAAAAACTGGGTGGCCAAACATTTGTATAAAATTCATTTCAAATAACCAAATCTTAATGAGTTTGATCGTTTAACATGTTGGAAACATTAATTATGTAAATATTAATCTTCTATATATTAGCAGAAAAATCCGGGTCGTTACAACATTTCCCATTTGCATCTGGGAAAACGTTATAGACAATAATGACAAACGAATTTTACTGACTTTGTGGTGATTGCTTTTAAATGGTTGAAACACTCCACGGGCTTCCAGCTGTAAAAAGCGTTTCTTCGTACTCAACCTTTAAACTTGTCCATACACGTGTCACGATCATGTTCATAAAAAATGCATTGATGAATTTCTATATAAACTGCCATAACCTTTTACCTTTACTTTTTACCTTTGTTCAAGATCCAACAAAGCATATTTCTGTGCAAATCTTCATCGCTTTCTTCAAGCTTTATTTTCAACTTCTTAAGGTTTTTTCATCTTTCAAGGTTAGTTACACTTCATCTCACTATTATTTCTTATTCACTTTTCCTATTCACATTATTACCATGGCTTATGCGTCGAGTACTGGCCAAAACAACGTAGAGCTATCCACTTCAGAAACAGCTGACCTTCCCGAGGTTAGTACGATAGCCTCATCACTATCTGAGAATCACTTTCATGGTTTAAAGATTACTTTTCATCATTTAAATCAATACAACCATATTCTTCCTTCTGCTAGTCAAAGGGCCAACAAACCTCCTGCCAGTAAAATTGCTTTATACGCTTTACAACTCACCCACGACAATCTCCGTGTTCCTCTTACACAATTTCTTCTCCGCATCCTCAGATATTTTAAAGCCTGCCTGAGCCAAATCCATCATCATGGCCTTCAAAAAATTATTCTTTTTGAAATGTATTGCAATGCTGTCAATATAAAGCCACGTCTTAAAGTTTTTATTTCACTTTTTAGAATTCGAACAATTAGGCAATGCTGGCTCACCATTGACAACAAACCAAAAACACATTTTGTTGGCAAAAATAAAGTTTCAAACTTAAAAGGCTGGAAGGATCCATTTTTCTTTGTTGATGAGGGAGTTATTCCGGAAGCATATTCCGTTGTCCGTAAATGGAAATCTATAAATGTTGGTGTAGGAAAGGCTGTGTCATTAACCGTCGCAGAACAGCGAATAGTGAATAATCTTAAAGATCTTCGCCTTCCGCCCAGATCATACGAGAAGTATGAGGGGATTCTTATTTTGTGCAAAGTAAGCCAAGAATGGCTAAGTACTTCTGTGCCAGTACTCCTCCAGAAGAACCAGGGTAGGATGTGTTATGATCATCCTAATACATATACATGTCTGTCTATTTTATGCCATTATTGCTTATATTGCTGCATTTGCCTTTGTTTAATTTTTACAGAACATACCGAGATGCTTGTCCGCTCTGCTATCCTATCACTAGACCTTGAGGATGACGTTGAAGTCACCACTTTTGATAAAACCCCTACCGAGCTAGAGGCAGAAAGGATTGAAGCCGAAGCTAAGGCTGCTGCAGCTGCCAGTGCTGAAAAAGAAGGAGAAAGCAGCAATAGTAGCTCAGACAGTGAGTCTGAACGGACATCGGAGGACGCCACTACCGAGGAAGAAACAACTGGCTCGGTTGATATTACTGGTGATACGCTCCCCAGCCCTCCTGTAATCAAAAAGACACCCAAGAAGGGTAGAAGCTCTAAGAGAACAAAAAATATTGAGGGGAGCCCTAAACCAAAACACAGAAAAAGTATGCCAACATTGCCTTTTCTTGATATTGTATATATCTTTGTTCATAATTATTATGTCTGTTTATAATGCCAACTTATTTGCTATGTTAGTGCGTTTAGCAGATTCAGATGACAGCCAAGGAAAGACTGTTGAAGGCGGTGAGCGGAGGACGGAGGAGATCCTCGAAAGTCAACAGGAGGAAATTTTGAAAACTCCTGACCAGAATTTTACTCCGTTTAATGAAACTGAGTTTCATGAGCTGAACGAATCATGGAGGAATCCCGAGAAGAGGCCGGAAGGTGACTCCTCTTATCATTCTCCGCCCCCCACTACTATTATCCCTGCCATCACATCTACAAATATTCCAGAACCACCAATTCCTGTTCATGTGAGCGCTCTGCAGGCGTTTATTGATAACCCTGCCACTAAGTGTACAGACTTCTTGACTCTACTTCAAATACCAATGATAAAACAATTTGTATTTATGTGCTTGCACTTTATTTACGTGAATTGTTGATATTGATCATAACGTTCTTCTTTTGCAGGGTTGTGTTATTCCTGAGATAAATCCTCACTTCACTGCTCTCCGTTCTGAACAACTTAGGCAGTCAACTCCTGCATCTGCTATATTGTTGATGAACCACCTAAAGGCCTCTATGCAATTGTAGAAGCATCAAGAGTCCATTCTTGAGATAGCCCGTTCTGAAAGGGTTGAAGGTTCAAATGCTCGCAAAAGAGCTACTAATGCTGAACGTGATTCGACCAGCACTCAAAAAGCTTTGAAGGCTAAAGAAGCTGAGTTAAAAGGTGCTCAAGATGTTGCTGTTATCCTGCGAGAGGAGAAGGAGAGAGTGGTGGAAGTTGAGAGGAAGAAGGTTGAGGAGGAGAAGTTGAAGGTTAGTGAACTGGAGAATCAGCTGAACGCTTTGAAATTAGACTTGAATGCTGAGAAAGAAAAGGCTGCTGAACTTCTCCGTAGGGCGGAGGCCGGTGAGTGAAATTTTGCTGAGCTGAAGAAAGGGATACTGAAATGTCCCATTCTTATTGATTAAAAACGTTCCATATTAATTGATTTCGTTGCGAGGTTTTGACCTCTATATGAGACGTTTTTCAAAGACTGCATTCATTTTAAAACAAACCATAACCTTTATTTCATCAATAAAGGTTTAAAAAGCTTTACGTAGATTATCAAATAATGATAATCTAAAATATCCTGTTTACACACGACCATTACATAATGGTTTACAATACAAATTTGTTACAACAAAATAAGTTTCTTGAATGCAGTTTTTACACAATATCATATAAGCATGGACTCCAAATCTCGTCCTTATTTAAGTATGCGACAGCGGAAGCTTTTAATAATCACCTGAGAATAAACATGCTTAAAACGTCAACACAAATGTTGGTGAGTTATAGGTTTAACCTATATATATCAAATCATAATAATAGACCACAAGATTTCATATTTCAATACACATCCCATACATAGAGATAAAAATCATTCATATGGTGAACACCTGGTAACCGACATTAACAAGATGCATATATAAGAATATCCCCATCATTCCGGGACACCCTTCGGATATGATATAAATTTCGAAGTACTAAAGCATCCGGTACTTTGGATGGGGTTTTTTAGGCCCAATAGATCTATCTTTAGGATTCGCGTCAATTAGGGTGTCTGTTCCCTAATTCTTAGATTACCAGACTTAATAAAAAGGGGCATATTCGATTTCGATAATTCAACCATAGAATGTAGTTTCACGTACTTGTTTCTATTTTGTAAATCATTTATAAAACCTGCATGTATTCTCATCCCAAAAATATTAGATTTTAAAAGTGGGACTATAACTCACATTCAAAGATTTTTACTTCGTCGGGAAGTAAGACTTGGCCACTGGTTGATTCACGAACCTATAACAATATATACATATATATCAAAGTATGTTCAAAATATATTTACAACACTTTTAATATATTTTGATGTTTTAAGTTTATTAAGTCAGCTGTCCTCGTTAGTAACCTACAACTAGTTGTCCACAGTTAGATGTACAGAAATAAATCGATAAATATTATCTTGAATCAATCCACGATCCAGTGTATACGTATCTCAATATTGATCACAACTCAAACTATATATATTTTGGAATCAACCTCAACCCTGTATAGCTAACTCCAACATTCACATATAGAGTGTCTATGGTTGTTCCGAAATATATATAGATGTATCGACATAATAGGTCGAAGCATTGTATACGTGTCTATGGTATCTCAAGATTACATAATATACAATACAAGTTGATTAAGTTATGGTTGGAATAGATTTATTACCAATTTTCACGTAGCTAAAATGAGAAAAATTATCCAATCTTGTTTTACCCATAACTTTTTCATTTTAAATCCGTTTTGAGTGAATCAAATTGCTATGGTTTCATATTGAACTCTATTTTATGAATCTGAACAGAAAAAGTATAGGTTTATAGTCGGAAAAATAAGTTACAAGTCATTTTTGTAAAGGTAGTCATTTCAGTCGAAAGAACGACGTCTAGATGACCATTTTAGAAAACATATTTCCACTTTGAGTTTAACCATAATTTTTGGATATAGTTTCATGTTCATAATAAAAATCATTTTCTCAGAATAACAACTTTTAAATCAAAGTTTATCATAGTTTTTAATTAACTAACCCAAAACAGCCCGCGGTGTTACTACGACGGCGTAAATCCGGTTTTACGGTGTTTTTCGTGTTTCCAGGTTTTAAATCATTAAGTTAGCATATCATATAGATATAGAACATGTGTTTAGTTGATTTTCAAAGTCAAGTTAGAAGGATTAACTTTTGTTTGCGAACAAGTTTAGAATTAACTAAACTATGTTTTAGTGATTACAAGTTTAAACCTTCGAATAAGATAGCTTTATATGTATGAATCGAATGATGTTATGAAAATCATTACTACCTTAAGTTCCTTGGATAAACGTACTGGAAAAGAGAAAAATGGATCTAGCTTCAACAGATCCTTGGATGGCTCGAAGTTCTTGAAGCAGAATCATGACACGAAAACAAGTTCAAGTAAGATCATCACTTGAAATAAGATTGTTATAGTTATAGAAATTGAACCAAAGTTTGAATATGATTATTACCTTATATTAGAATGATAACCTACTGTAAGAAACAAAGATTTCTTGAGGTTGGATGATCACCTTACAAGATTGGAAGTGAGCTAGCAAACTTGAAAGTATTCTTGATTTTATGTAACTAGAACTTGTAGAATATATGAAGAACACTTAGAACTTGAAGATAGAACTTGAGAGAGATCAATTAGATGAAGAAAATTGAAGAATGAAAGTGTTTGTAGGTTTTTTTGGTCGTTGGTGTATGGATTAGATATAAAGGATATGTAATTTTGTTTTCATGTAAATAAGTCATGAATGATTACTCATATTTTTGTAATTTTATGAGATATTTCATTCTAGTTGCCAAATGATGGTTCCCACATGTGTTAGGTAACTCACATGGGCTGCTAAGAGCTGATCATTGGAGTGTATATACCAATAGTACATACATCTAAAAGCTGTGTATTGTACGAGTACGAATACGGGTGCATACGATTAGAATTGTTGATGAAACTGAATGAGGATGTAATTGTAAGCATTTTTGTTAAGTAGAAGTATTTTGATAAGTGTATTGAAGTCTTTCAAAAGTATATAAATACATATTAAAACACTACATGTATATACATTTTAACTGAGTCGTTAAGTCATCGTTAGTCGTTACATGTAAGTGTTGTTTTGAAACCTTTAGGTTAACGATCTTGTTAAATGTTGTTAACCCAATGTTTATAATATCAAATGAGATTTTAAATTATTATATTATCATGATATTATCATGTATGAATATCTCTTAATATGATATATATACATTAAATGTCTTTACAACGATAATCGTTACATATATGTCTCGTTTAAAAATCATTAAGTTAGTAGTCTTGTTTTTACATATGTAGTTCATTGTTAATATACTTAATGATATGTTTACTTATCATAGTATCATGTTAACTATATATATATCCATATATATGTCATCATATACTTTTTACAAGTTTTAACGTTCGTGAATCACCGGTCAACTTGGGTGGTCAATTGTCTATATGAAACATATTTCAATTAATCAAGTCTTAACAAGTTTGATTGCTTAACATGTTGGAAACATTTAATCATATAAATATCAATCTCAATTAATATATATAAACATGGAAAAATTCGGGTCACTACAGTACCTACCCGTTAAATAAATTTCGTCCCGAAATTTTAAGCTGTTGAAGGTGTTGACGAATCTTCTGGAAATAGATGCGGGTATTTCTTCTTCATCTGATCTTCACTCTCCCAGGTGAACTCGGGTCCTCTACGAGTATTCCATCAAACCTTAACAATTGGTATCTTGTTTTGCTTAAGTCTTTTAACCTCACGATCCATTATTTCGACGGGTTCTTCGATGAATTGAAGTTTTTCGTTGATTTGGATTTCATCTAACGGAATAGTGAGATCTTCTTTAGCAAAATATTTCTTCAAATTCGAGACGTGGAAAGTGTTATGTACAGCCGCGAGTTATTGAGGTATCTCAATTCGGTAAGCTACTGGTCCGACACGATCAATAATCTTGAATGGTCCAATATACCTTGGATTTAATTTCCCTCGTTTACCAAATCGAACAATGCCTTTCCAAGGTGCAACTTTAAGCATGACCATCTCTCCAATTTCAAATTCTATATCTTTTCTTTTAATGTCAGCGTAGCTCTTTTGTCGACTTTGGGCGGTTTTCAACCGTTGTTGAATTTGGATGATCTTCTCGGTAGTTTCTTATATAATCTCCGGACCCGTAATATGTCTATCCCCCACTTCACTCCAACAAATCAGAGACCTGCACTTTCTACCATAAAGTGCTTCAAACGGCGCCATCTCAATGCTTGAATGGTAGCTGTTGTTGTAGGAAAATTCTGCTAACGGTAGATGTCGATCCCAACTGTTTCCGAAATCAATAACACATGCTCGTAGCATGTCTTCAAGCGTTTGTATCGTCCTTTCGCTCTGCCCATCAGTTTGTGGACGATAGGCAGTACTCATGTCTAGACAAGTTCCTAATGCTTGCTGTAATGTCTGCCAGAATCTTGAAATAAATCTGCCATCCCTATCAGAGATAATAGAGATTGGTATTCCATGTCTGGAGACGACTTCCTTCAAATACAGTCGTGCTAACTTCTCCATCTTGTCATCTTCTCTTATTGGCAGAAAGTGTGCTGATTTGGTGAGACGATCAACTATTACCCAAATAGTATCAAAACCACTTGTAGTCCTTGGCAATTTAGTGATGAAATTCATGGTAATGTTTTCCCATTTCCATTCCGGGATTTCAGGTTGTTGAAGTAGACCTGATGGTTTCTGATGCTCAGCTTTGACCTTAGAACACGTCAAACATTCTCCTACATATTTAGTAACATCGGCTTTCATACCCGGCCACCAAAAATATTTCTTGAGATCCTTTTACATCTTCCCCGTTCCAGGATGTATTGAGTATCTGGTTTTATGAGCTTCTCTAAGTACCATTTCTCTCATTTCTCCAAATTTTAGTACCCAAATCCTTTCAGCCCTATACCGGGTTCCGTCTTCCCGAATATTAAGATGCTTCTCCGATCCTTTGGGTATTTCATCCTTTAAATTTCCCTCTTTTAAAACTCCTTGTTGTGCCTCCTTTATTTGAGTAGTAAGGTTAGTATGAATCATTATATTCATAGATTTTACTCGAATGGGTTCTCTGTCCTTCCTGCTCAAGGCATCGGCTACCACATTTGCCTTCCCCGGGTGGTAACGAATCTCAAAGTCGTAATCATTCAATAATTCAATCCACCTACGCTGCATCATATTCAGTTGTTTCTGATTAAATATGTGTTGAAGACTTTTGTGGTCGGTATATATAATACTTTTGACCCCATATAAGTAGTGCCTCCAAGTCTTTAATGCAAAAACAACCGCGCCTAATTCCAAATCATGCGTCGTATAATTTTGTTCGTGAATCTTCAATTGTCTAGACGCATAAGCAATCACCTTCGTTCGTTGCATTAATACACAACCGAGACCTTGCTTTGATGCATCACAATAAATCACAAAATCATCATTCCCTTCAGGCAATGACAATATAGGTGCCGTAGTTAGCTTTTTCTTCAATAACTGAAACGCTTTCTCTTGTTCATCATTCCATTCAAATTTCTTCCCTTTATGCGTTAATGCAGTCAAGGATTTTGCTATTCTAGAAAAGTCTTGGATGAACCTTCTGTAGTAACCAGCTAGTCCTAAAAACTGGCGTATGTGTTTCGGAGTTTTCGGGGTTTCCCACTTTTCAACAGTTTCTATCTTTGCCTGATCCACCTTAATACCTTCTTTGTTCACTATGTGACCGAGGAATTGAACTTCTTCCAACCAAAATGCACACTTTGAAAACTTAGCGTACAATTCTTCCTTCCTCAATACTTCTAACACCTTTCTCAAATGTTCACCGTGTTCTTGGTCATTCTTTGAGTAAATAAGTATGTCATCAATGAAAACAATGACAAACTTGTCAAGGTATGGTCCACACACTCGGTTCATAAGGTCCATGAACACAGCTGGTGCATTAGTTAAACCAAACAGCATGACCATAAACTCGTAATGACCGTAACGTGTTCTAAAAGCAGTCTTTGGAATATCATCTTCTTTCACCCGCATTTGATGATACCCGGAACGTAAGTCAATCTTTGAATAAACAGACGAGCCTTGTAGTTGATCAAATAAGTCGTCGATTCTCGGTAGTGGGTAGCGGTTCTTGATGGTAAGTTTGTTCAAATCTCGGTAGTCGATACACAACCTGAATGTACCATCTTTCTTCTTGACAAACAAAACAGGAGCTCCCCACGGTGATGTGCTTGGTCGAATGAAACCATGCTCTAAAAGTTCTTGTAATTGGCTTTGTAGTTCTTTCATCTCGCTGGGTGCGAGTCTGTAAGGAGCACGAGCTATTGGTGCAGCTCCTGGTACAAGATCTATTTGAAATTCAACGGATCGATGTGGGGGTAATCCCGGTAATTCTTTTGGAAATACATCGGGAAATTCTTTTGCAATGGGAACATCATTGATGCTCTTTTCTTCAGTTTGTACTTTCTCGACGTGTGCTAGAACAGCATAGCAACCTTTACATATTAGTTTTTGTGCTTTCAAATTACTAATAAGATGTAGCTTCGTGTTGCCCTTTTCTCCGTACACCATTAAGGGTTTTCCTTTTTCTCGTATAATGCGAATTGCATTTTTGTAACAAACGATCTCTACTTTCACTTCTTTCAACCAGTCCATACCGATTATCACATCAAAACTCCCTAACTCTACTGGTATCAAATCAATCTTAAATGTTTCGCTAACCAGATTAATTTCTCGATTCCGACATATATTATCTGCTGAAATTAATTTACCATTTGCTAATTCGAGTAAAAATTTACTATCCAAAGGCGTCAATGGACAACTTAATTTAGCACAAAAATCTCTACTCATATAGCTTCTATCCACACCCGAATCAAATAAAACGTAAGCAGATTTATTGTCAATAAGAAACGTACCCGTAACAAGCTCCGGGTCTTCCTGTGCTTCTGCTGCATTAATATTGAAAACTCTTCCGCGGCCTTGTCCATTCGTGTTCTCCTGGTTCGGGCAATTTCTAATAATGTGGCCCGGTTTTCCACATTTATAACAAACTACATTGGCATAACTTGCTCCGACACTACTTGCTCCGCCATTACTCATTCCGACACCATTTGTTCCTTCCATTCTATTAACCCCTGGTCCGTAGACCTCACACTTTGCCGCGCTATGACCATTTCTTTTACACTTGTTGCAAAATTTGGTGCAGAACCCCGAGTGATACTTTTCACACCTTTGGCATAGCTGCTTCTGATTGTTGTTGTTGTTGCGGTTATTATTGTTGTTGGGATGATTGTTGTAGTTGTTGTTGTTGTTGTTGTTGTTGTTGTTGTTGTTGTTGTTGGGCTGTTTGTTGTAGTTGCGATTGATGTTGCGATTGTTGGGATAATTGTTGAGATTATTGTTGTAATTGCTGTTGTTGTTGTATTGGTGATTCTTATCACTGTTTTCCTCCCACTTTCTTTTGACTTACTTCACATTGGCCTCTTCAGTAGTCTGTTCTTTAATTCTTTCTTCAATCTGGTTCACTAGTTTGTGAGCCATTCTACATGACTGTTGTATGGAGGCGGGCTCGTGTGAACTTATATCTTCTTGGATTCTTTCCGGTAATCCTTTCACAAACGCGTCGATCTTCTCTTCCTCATCTTCGAATGCTCCCGGACACAATAGGCACAATTCTGTGAATCGTCTTTCGTACGTGGTAATATCAAATCCTTGGGTTCGTAACCCTCTAAGTTCTGTCTTGAGCTTATTGACCTCGGTTCTGGGACGGTACTTCTCGTTCATCAAGTGCTTGAATGCTGACCATGGTAGTGCGTACGCATCGTCTTGTCCCACTTGCTCTAGATAGGTATTCCACCATGTTAACGCAGAACCTATGAAGGTATGCGTAGCGTACTTCACTTTGTCCTCTTCAGTACACTTACTTATGGCAAACACCGATTCGACCTTCTCGGTCCACCGTTTCAATCCGATCGGTCCTTCGGTTCCATCAAATTCCAAAGGTTTGCAGCAGTGAATTCTTTGTAGGTGCATCCTACACGATTTCCTGTACTGCTAGATCTAAGGTTATTGTTGGTATGTAGCGCAGCCTGTACTGCGGCTATGTTTGAAGCTAGAAAAGTGCGGAATTCCTCTTCATTCATATTCACGGTGTGTCGAGTAGTCGGTGCCATTTCCTTCAAAATAGTCAAATGGAACAAGTTAATCATACAGAACATTTAGAGTAGTTAATAGTATTTCGTAGCATAATATGAACTCATTTATAAAAGCTTTTTCTTCATATTAGCGTTTTATAAGTTTAAATTCGGGTAGTACCTACCCGTTAAGTTCATACTTAGTAGCTAATATACAATTCAACTACTACAATTCTATATGAAAAACTGATTATAATAATATTTCGCGTTCAAAGTTTTACACAATATTTTACAAACTTACAATACCGCTTATTTTACATATAGCATGAAATATAGCACACAATAAATTTGATACAAGATGGTTGTGAAGATAATTCTATCTAGTACACAAGTCGTTCAGCAAAGGCAATAAAGACACGTAATTCATACGTCCAGAAACAAGTCATGCATTCTGGTTTTACTAGGATTACTTCCCATCCTTGGTCTTGTGGAACATAACCGTTATGGCCGTTGATAAGACAGTGTGTTGTAACGTCGTCAAATGGACGAGGGTTACGTAATGTCCAATAGTCCCGTAACAATCTAAAAACCTCATTTCTTACCCCAATTACCGACTCCGTCACTTGTGGGAACGTTTTGTTTAATAGTTGTAGCCCGATGTTCTTGTTCTCACTTTAGTGAGAAGCGAACATTACTAATCCGTAAGCATAACATGCTTCTTTATGTTGCATGTTAGCCGCTTTTTCTAAATCACGAAGTCCAATATTCGGATATATTGAGTCAAAATAATTTCTTAACCCATTGCGTAAAATAGCATTTGGGTTCCCCGCAATATATGCGTCAAAGTAAACACATTCTAACTTATGGATTTCCCAATGTGATATCCCCCATCTTTCAAACGAAAGCCTTTTATAAACCAAGGCATTCTTGGAACGTTCTTCGAATGTCTTACAAACTGATCTCGCCTTATATAGTTGTGCCGAAGAATTCTGACCGACTCTAGACAAGATTTCATCAATCATGTCTCCGGGTAGGTCTCTTAAAATATTGGGTTGTCTATCCATTTTGTGTTTTTATACTGTAAAATAGACAAGAGTTAGATTCATAAAAAAAAATACTTATTAATACAAGAAATTTTTACATATATCATAAAGCATAAGCACACTATATTACACATATTACACCACACAAATACAACTATCTTATTCCGACTCGCTTGTTTCTTCTTCTTCGGTTTTGGTTCGTTTTGCCAAGTTTCTAAGGATATATGATGCTCCCCTAATACGAGCCGTCGTTTTCCACATTGGTTTAGAAAAACCTGGTGGTTTAGAGGTTCCCGGGTCATTGTTACAACTTAAGGACTTCGGGGGTTGACGATACATATAAAGTTCATCGGGGTTGGAATTAGATTTCTCTATTTTTATGCCCTTTCCCTTATTATTTTCTTTTGCCTTTTTAAATTCAGTTGTGGTAATTTCTTTAACATCATCGAAATTCTCGTCGGAATCTGATTCATCGGAGAATTGGTAATCCTCCCAATATTTTGCTTCTTTGTCGGAAACACCATTGACCATAATTAACCTTGGTCGGTTGGTTGAGGATTTTCTTTTACTTAACCGTTTTATTATTTCCCCCACCGGTTCTATTTCTTCATCCGGTTCCGATTCTTCTTCCGGTTCCGACTCTTCTTTCGGTTCCGACTCTTCTTCCGGTTCCTCTTCGGGAACTTGTGAATCAGTCCACGAATCATTTCAATTTACATTTGACTCTTCATTATTATTAGGTGAGTCAATGGGACTTGTTCTAGAGGTAGACATCTAACACATAATATCAAACGCGTTAAGAGATTAATATATCACATAATATTCACATGTTAAAAATATATAGTTTCCAACAAAATTTGTTAAGCAATCATTTTTCAATTAAACACGGTCGAAGTCCAGACTCACTAATGCATCCTAACAAACTCGATAAGACACACTAATGCAAAATTCTGGTTCTCTAAGACCAACGCTCGGATACCAACTGAAATGTCCCGTTCTTATTGATTAAAAACGTTCCATATTAATTGATTTCGTTGCGAGGTTTTGACCTCTATATGAGACGTTTTTCAAAGACTGTATTCATTTTAAAACAAACCATAACCTTTATTTCATCAATAAAGGTTTAAAAAGCTTTATGTAGATTATCAAATAATGATAATCTAAAATATCCTGTTTACACACGACCATTACATAATGGTTTACAATACAAATATGTTACAACCAAATAAGTTTCTTGAATGCAGTTTTTACACAATATCATACAAGCATGGACTCCAAATCTCGTCCTTATTTAAGTATGCGACAGCGGAAGCTCTTAATAATCACCTGAGAATAAACATGCTTAAAACGTCAACAAAAATGTTGGTGAGTTATAGGTTTAACCTATATATATCAAATCATAATAATAGACCACAAGATTTCATATTTCAATACACATCCCATACATAGAGATAAAAATCATTCATATGGTGAACACCTGGTAATCGACATTAACAAGATGCATATATAAGAATATCCCCATCATTCCGGGACACCCTTCGGATATGATATAAATTTCGAAGTACTAAAGCATCCGGTACCTTGGATGGGGTTTGTTAGGCCCAATAGATCTATCTTTAGGATTCGCGTCAATTAGGGTGTCTATTCCCTAATTCTTAGATTACCTGACTTTATAAAAAGGGGCATATTCGATTTCAATAATTCAACCATAGAATGTAGTTTCACGTACTTGTGTCTATTTTGTAAATCATTTATAAAACCTGCATGTATTCTCATCCCAAAAATATTAGATTTTAAAAGTGGGACTATAACTCACATTCACAGATTTTTACTTCGTCGGGAAGTAAGACTTGGCCACTGGTTGATTCACGAACCTATAACAATATATACATATATATCAAAGTATGTTCAAAATATATTTACAACACTTTTAATATATTTTGATGTTTTAAGTTTATTAAGTCAGCTGTCCTCGTTAGTAACCTACAACTAGTTGTCCACAGTTAGATGTATAGAAATAAATCGATAAATATTATCTTGAATCAATCCACGACCCAGTGTATACGTATCTCAGTATTGATCACAACTCAAACTATATATATTTTGGAATCAACCTCAACCCTGTATAGCTAACTCCAACATTCACATATAGAGTGTCTATGGTTGTTCCGAAATATATATAGATGTGTCGACATGATAGGTCGAAACATTGTATACGTGTCTATGGTATCTCAAGATTACATAGTATACAATACCAGTTGATTAAGTTATGGTTGGAATAGATTTGTTACCAATTTTCACGTAGCTAAAATGAGAAAAATTATCCAATCTTGTTTTACCCATAACTTCTTCATTTTAAATCCGTTTTGAGTGAATCAAATTGCTATGGTTTCATATTGAACTCTATTTTCTGAATCTAAACAGAAAAAGTATAGGTTTATAATCAGAAAAATAAGTTACAAGTCATTTTTGTAAAGGTAGTCATTTCAGTCGAAAGAACGACGTCTAGATGACCATTTTAGAAAACATACTTCCACTTTGAGTTTAACCATAATTTTTGGATATAGTTTCATGTTCATAATAAAAATCATTTTCTCAGAATAACAACTTTTAAATCAAAGTTTATCATAGTTTTTAATTAACTAACCCAAAACAGCCCGCGGTGTTACTACGACTGCGTAAATCCGGTTTTACGGTATTTTTCGTGTTTCCAGGTTTTAAATCATTAGGTTAGCATATCATATAGATATAGAACATGTGTTTAGTTCATTTTAAAAGTCAGGTTAGAAGGATTAACTTTTGTTTGCGAACAAGTTTAGAATTAACTAAACTATGTTCTAGTGATTACAAGTTTAAACCTTCGAATAAGATAGCTTTATATGTATGAATCGAATGATGTTATGAACATCATTACTACCTTAAGTTCCTTGGATAAACCTACTGGAAAAGAGAAAAATGGATCTAGCTTCAACGGATCCTTGGATGGCTCGAAGTTCTTGAAGCAGAATCATGACACGAAAACAAGTTCAAGTAAGATCATCACTTGAAATAAGATTGTTATAGTTATAGAAATTGAACCAAAGTTTGAATATGATTATTACCTTGTATTAGAATGATAACCTACTGTAGGAAACAAAGATTTCTTGAGGTTGGATGATCACCTTACAAGATTGGAAGTGAGCTAGCAAACTTGAAAGTATTCTTGATTTTATGTAACTAGAACTTGTAGAATATATGAAGAACACTTAGAACTTGAAGATAGAACTTGAGAGAGATCAATTAGATGAAGAAAATTGAAGAATTAAAGTGTTTGTAGGTGTTTTTGGTCGTTAGTGTATGGATTAGATATAAAGGATATGTAATTTTGTTTTCATGTAAATAAGTCATGAATGATTACTCATATTTTTGTAACGTCCTTCGAAATATGCCATGAAATACTCCAAGTAATATCTTTAAAACAAGCAAATGCACATCGGAAGATTTCTTTTATACCTGAGAATAAACATGCTTTAAAGTGTCAACCAAAAGGTTGGTGAGTTCATTAGTTTATCATAATCATTCATTTCCATCATTTTAATAGACCACAAGAATTTCATTTCCAGTTCTCATAAATATACGTCCCATGCATAGAGACAAAAATAATCATTCATATGGATTGAACACCTGGTAACCGACATTAACAATATGCATATAAGAATATCCCCATCATTCCGGGATCCTCCTTCGGACATGATATAAATTTCGAAGTACTAAAGCATCCGGTACTTTGGATGGGGTTTGTTAGGCCCAATAGATCTATCTTTAGGATTCGCGTCAATTAGGGTGTCTGTTCCCTAATTCTTAGATTACCAGACTTAATAAAAAGGGGCATATTCGATTTCGATAATTCAACCATAGAATGTAGTTTCACGTACTTGTGTCTATTTTGTAAATCATTTATAAAAATTGCGCATGTATTCTCAGCCCAAAAATATAAAGGGTAAAAAGACAAATGAAACTCACCATACTGTATTTCGTAGTAAAAATACATATAACGTCATTGAACAAGTGCAAGGTTGGCCTCGGATTCACGAACCTAAATTAATTATGTATATATATGTGCTGGTCAATATTTGTCTAACAAATTAGGTCAAGTCATAGTGTACCACAATCCTAATGCTCGAGACTAATATGCAAAGATCAACAAAAGTTAATTTGACTCAAAATGATTTCCAAAATTTATACATGATTATTATATAGTTTAAATATCGTCGTTTTATATTTTTAAATATTTTTAAAAGATTTAATAGAGTAAATAATATAATTCATTTATTAATAAATAAAATTTTATATAAAAATATACTTTTATATATCTTAAGTAATAAAATTTATAAAGTTAATTTAAAAAAAATATTATGATAGGTTTTATTAAGGTAATTATATTATTTGTATTACATATTTATTTGATAAAATAACATTGATAATAATAATAAGTAAAAGTTGTATTATTTTGCAATAATAATTATTATTATTCTTTTAAAAATATCAATATTTATATTTACTAATAATGATATTATAATAAAACGATAATTCTAATTATGATAACTTTAATATTTATGATACTTTTTAATATTAACTTTAAAATAATAATTCTATTTAAAATGATAATAATAATGATATTTTATAATAACAATGACATTTATATTAAAATGATATTTTTTGTTAAAATGATAGTTTTAATACTAATGATACTTTTAATAATAATAGTAATGATAAAAATAATAAGAATGATAATTTTATCTAGATCAATATCTTATAATATTTTAATTTCATCATGATACTCATACTCATTATTTCCTAATCGTTTCGTTTAATAGCTTTTAATAGTCTTTTATATTGTGTTTATAATACTAATAATAATAGTACTAAAAAGAATTAGGTGTTATTAATATTAGTTTTAATTACAATAATACTAATAATGATAATTACTATGATATTATTAATAATACTAATAACTATTTTAATGATAATAATAATAATAATAACAATAACAATAACCATTTTTAAATAGTGATATATATATTAATAATGATAATAATAATAATAATAATAATAATAATAATAATAATAATAATAATAATAATAATAATAAGATAATAATAATAATAATAATAATACTAATTATAACTTTAACGATGATAACAATAGTAATAATAAAAAAATAATAATTTTTAATGATAATTCCTTTTATTAATAATGATAATAATAAGATAAAACTAGAACGACGATAATAACGGCGATAATAATAATCATTTTTATAAAAATTCAATTGACTATAACTTCTAATCCGTTCATCGAACCCATTCGATATCTAAATGAAAAGTTCTCAATTTTTCGCTAGCCTTCCAAGGACATGCATATCTTATACCTTATCTCAACCGCAAGTGTAACTAATTCAGGATTCAACAACACCTATCTAAGGGCAATATCAAAAGTACAAGCATGCATAATCCTATATTCTCGAGCACTAGTCAGGGATACACTATTAATATGTAAAAATAATTTACGAGTACTCACGTATCAATATTGAGATTCAATATTGCATGAAAGGTACGTAGACGCAACGGAGACGATAAACACTAGATTGACCTCACAAGCATACCCATGAACCATACCCATCACCTCCATAGCTATAACCCATGTTTTCCTTAGCTCTATCCCGCTCGAAAAATCCATTTTGAAATAATACGCTCATGACCTCGTCGTAGTATTTTATGTATACTAATAATATCTTGAAATAATACTGAGTAAATATATATATGTAAGTCGATTGAGAGAGTTTAGAGAAATATATTTCAAGTTTCTATGAAATAATGAAACCTATTGAATTCTATTTATAATAGATTTTTGAATTATTAAAGTGAATTATTAAAGTATGAATTATTAAAGTGAATTATTAAAGTATGAATTATTAAAGTGAATTATTAAAGTATGAATTATTAAAGTGAATTATTAAAGTATGAATTATTAAAGTGAATTATTAAAGTATGAATTATTAAAGTAAATTATTAAAGTTAAAGTAAAGTAAAAGTAAAGTAAAGGTAAAGTTAAAGTATAGTAAAAGTATAAAACTATGTACGTATAATACGCGTATAAATATATATAAAATTAATTTAAATCATTATTTATATTTAATAAAATAAAATATAAATATCGTTATCTTTATCATACTGGTTAAGTAATGAGTTGTTAAAAGTGGTTCTAGATATTTATAAAAGTTATATGCGTTTTAATAATAAAGTTCTTTTTAAACTAAAAACGTTTTTGTACGTTTGAAAATAAATCAAATAAATATGATAATTTTGTTTTCCAAAACTAAATATATTTAAGAATCATTTTGTTAAAAGGTTAAAATAATAGAAATCGTTATATCATAAAACGTTTTAGAAAAGTAGAATCATATATATTCATAATAGGTTTCAAGTTTTTAAATTACGGTCTGTTGGTGAAGCATGAGATAAAGTCCAAAGGTTAAATAAACGTATGAAAAATGTCGAGTTACTTAACTTGTCGATATCCAACATCTAAGTTATTTACACTCCACGTTCTTACTTATAAATCACTTTACCATTTTCCGAATGTTGTCAAAAAGAATAGATTTCTTAAATCACAGTGGACCTCATAACATAGACCCGTAATCATATCACAATGTATCTGATAAATCAATCATTTGATATTATCTTCTAATTCCATCGATAAACATATTGAAACAAATGCGTTCATGTAAAGTAATATACGTTTAATACTTTATTAATATTCTCAAGTTATAATATATATATATATATATATATATATATATATATATATATATATATATATATATATATATATATATATATATATATATATATATATATATATATATATATATATATATATATACATATCTATTTATATATAACGGTTCATGAATCGTCGGAATTTGGTCGAGGTTATAATGAATGTATGAACACAGTTTAAAATTCTTGAGATTTAACTTAACAAACTTTGTTTATCGTGTCGGAATAATATAAAGATAAAGTTTAAATTTGATTGGAAATTTCCGGGTTGTCACAGTACCTACCCGTTAAAGAAATTTCGTCCCGAAATTTGAATGGAATGGTCATGGCTGACAATAAGTATGTTTTCATGACGTATACGAGTTGAAAATTAGAGTTTTATTATCATCAAGTAATATAGATAAAGCAATTTGATTTTTGTGAAGGGTACGAGTGAAGTTATCACAAAAGAATGAAATGAGTAAATGCACGTTCCTTTTAACCAATGACATAGTCACGGTCGATTTTCGAAATTCAAGGAATTTAGAGAAAATCTTCGTAATAAGATTTGGTTCTTCGAAAATTAAGGAAGTTAAGATCAGCTTTGATTAAATGCGATAATATGTTTTGATTGCTCTGTCGGATATTTTACTATATATCCACCCCCTTCGTTTCCTTATTTTCACAACTCACACCTTTTATTCACTAATATGCTCCATCCAGTTCTGATTCTTAATATACTCCTAACTTTCATATATGTCATTTTTTTCTTTCATCTGCCACCGGAAGAATCTATTTACTTTTACTATACTCTTAGTTTTATAGTGTTTTTAGTTCTCCCATGTCTTTATATTGCTATATGCATCGATATATATGGTTTATAATTTCTGGGTCGTCGTTGGGCTTTATATCCTCCTTTATATTTCGAAGTCCCTGCTTCTGTCTTCTATAATTATTGTCATCCACAGTTAATGCTCCCTTCTATTTGATGCGATTTATACTCCTATTTCTATTTCGGAGCTTCATTCTTTCGTTTCCTCTTCTTGAGATTAAGCACCGTATGTAATGGTCCAGAATTCGTAGATATGAATTTCTGAATGAACATAGTTAATGTTCTAAGAAGGAAATTGTAATGGCACGATCTTGATTTGTTAAATTACCAGAATACCCTAGAAAAGACCGAATCATCAAGAAATATTTTCTTGATATTTTAGAGATTAAATAGAATATAGGAGTCGTGTAACATGGCACATGATGACGTTATGATCTGTGAATCATCACGTTCCATTTAGAAACTCAGCATGAATTACTGTAATATAATCACGTTGATCAAGTGTCATTATATTATACTAACTCATGCTTCAGCTCCCAACACTACTTAAAAAAAAATCCTATTTTAAACTCGAATGTTTCAGAATTTAGAAACTAAAATAGTTTCTTTTATGATGTAATACAGATAGCGCGAAGAGGTAAATGATTTCGGATAAGAATAATTAAGAAAATATCTTCAGAAATATGGAGGATATTTATAATGAAAGATATGATGATATCTTAGAATTTCTAATATCAGAGGATGATGAAGAATATTGTCCGCAGGGGTTTAGAGTCAAGAGCAAGGTATTCCTTTAATGACTTCAGCAGGTACTGAATCATTTAGATTCTTTGAAGGCATGTTTTGCCCTTGTGATTTGTCCACAGCCTCTTTCATACTTTGCTCAATCCATTTTCCAGTTCCAAAACTTCTCTTTTTCTGAGCTTTGCCAATACACTATTCTTTATCATCAAACTTTTTACTGTTAAGATCGTTTACAGTTGTTGCTGCTTCGTCAGCATTTCAAGAACTAGTTCACAGTTCAAGGTGTTTTTCAGAAACTTCACATTCAAAGTATGTAAGTCCAGGAGATAGACGTTGTACGTACACATATAACTGTTGGCGTAGACATGCTGCGAGATTTCAAATTAATGATTGCTAATTCCCGATGATTCGTATGGCAATTCTTGTTACAAGATGCGAATGAGTAAATGGTGGGGTTTCAATGAATAACTATAATGACTTTTTGGAGAGGTTAAAGTCAAAGGGTATTGAAGTTGTTGGTACATCTGCTAATAATGTGGTGGGATGTAAAAGGTTCCCTGGTAACGATAGTGTATATCTCAAGGTTATAATAAGGTTAGTCTGACTGAAAAGTCGAAGTTGACTTGCTGGAGCTGTGACAAAATTGGCTACTTTGAAAAGGAATTGCAAAGTTATTTTTGCTAATAAATGCCAAAGAATCTGACACAGATATGTGTGGAATTATGACTTTGGTTTCGAGTGCTTTTTAAGTACCTAACTGTGGGTAATATGTGGTTGGATCATCATCTCGATTGCTCATTATTTGAAGTGTCTTCAGATATTTTCGAAGGGTTTGAACACAGATTGTAATCGTTAATATACATTTAATGTTCTAACACAGTTTTGAAGTCAAAGTATAGCTTTGAAAGATGTAGGAATCTAAAAGTGATGATACCGGTTATATCTCGAATTGAATTCTGAGGTTTCAAAATCAAAATTTGTAATTGGGTTTGAATGAGTATGGTTGTTTTGATCTCTATGAAAGAATGTATATTATTGTGAAAGTAGGAAGTATAGTTGATAATTTGCTTGATCAGATTCGAAGAATGTAACATATTAATTGTGAATATATATATATATCTCTCGGGTATTACCTACCCGTTAAAAAATTTCACAATTAATATTTTGTACATAAGAATTTTATTACAGTCTTTGTGAAAATATATATGTATATATTCTCCTCAGATATAACATAAATTTTAATGAGTTAATACTAAATTAAACTCATTCGATTTACGGTTGAAACTAGAATTGAATAATCCCTTGAAGGCTTTAGAGATTACATAAGTATTTCTTCAATAATATTGAAATTACGAATCAATACTTCGTTATTTGTTGAGGTGTGATGTTGAATTTTGTTAAATTCTTGTGAACTTCGCAAAGTACGAGTGATGGTATCTGAGAAGTTTCGGTTACATCGATGATGAAAGTGTAAAATCAAATATATACTTGATTTATTATGAATTGGAATTTGTTGAATTGAGACAGAGATTGTAGTTAACGATGGTTAAGTTGCGGGTGAAGGACGTACATTATTGCATATTTGTAAGATGAATTAACTGAGTAGTTAAGATTCACACACAATAGCTTAGCACGGAAAGATTTATTTTTATTTCAAAATATGTATATATAAAATATACATATAATTTCTTCAGAGGGAATGAGTTAACTCTTCATAACTCCTTGATACAATATACGCGTTATTGATTCGTAATGATGTCCACAGTGATTCTTGAACTGACGAAGTTTGTGATGTTATAGGTGTTGTTGATTCTGATGTTGACTGTACTGACGATGCTGGTGACGCTGACGGTACTGTTGATGCTGTTGGTAAAACAAGTTTAGCTTGTTAATCACACACCATTTTTGTCAGGGTTTCTACTCTTCCTTCTATCATTTTGGTTCGCTTAACTGATTTATGGTTAGGGCTAGATTAGATAATCTCTAAGACTTTAGAGATTACATAATCTCGGTGGAATGTTTCTCCAATGAAGTTATGAATTAATACATCGTCAGTTATTGTTGCTGGTATTCCTTGATATCTATGGTGCGTATGACGTTGATGCTCGTGGGACAGATTGTGAAGTTGAGGTTTACGACGCGGTTGTGGTTGGAGGCGGTAATGGTACTGTTGGCGTTGATGATGGTGGTACTGGTTATGCTGCTGGTGTTGCTGCTGGTGCTGCTACTGGTGTTTGTAATTTTTGTACCATATTCTCCAAAGCCACTACCTGAGCGCGAAGCTCGTTGACTTCTTCTATTACACCGGGGTGATTGTCGGTTCGGACGAGCGGAAAAATAAAATCTAGAATTTGATGGAGTATATAATCGTGACGAGATACTCTGGAAATGAGAGAGAAAATGGTGTTTCGGACAGGTTCGCCGGTAAGTGCTTCAGGTTCTTCGTCAAGAGGGCAATGTGGTGGATGGAAAGGATTGCCTTCTTCTTGTCTCCAATGATTGAGGAGACTACGAACCCATCCCCAATTCATCTATAATAGATGATGACTGATTGGTTGATCCATTCCGGTCACACTGCTTTCGGAGCTTGAGTGAGATTCCATTTCAGAATCCTAGTGAGTTGAACTGATGACAACTTCCATTTCGTACGATTGGATAAAGGATTTTTCGATATAAAATGATTTTCCGGCTATCGGGTGGTATTCTATTTACATAGGATATCCATATATGTATATAGATCAAAAGATTTCGTAGATTACGGAGGAATTTACGGAATATGTCAGGCAAAGTTTACAGTAATAGATACGATAAGATATGATTTAGCAGATACGCTAAGATATGAATTTTGTCTATACACTACTCATGCAATTAATGTAGCAAGACGTGTCTAGACTAATAATGATAAGTAGGTAATTTCCTAAGGATGATAAGCAGATGATTTCCGACTAGAAATGATAAGCAAAACTTTTGACATGCAGACACGGTCGAAGTCCAGACTCACTAATGCATCCTAACGACTTATCAGTTAGACACACTAATGCAGACCTGGTTCGCTAAGACCACCACTCTGATACCAACTGAAAGGACCCGTTCATATACATTATAAACGATTCACAATAGTTGATTACATCGCGAGGTATTTGACCTCTATATGATACATATTACAAACATTGCATTCGTTTTTAAAACACAAACTTTCTTTACATCAAAAATTGACAGGCATGCATACTATTTCATAATATCCACTATCCAATTATAAATTAACTTAATAGTAATCTTTGATGAACTCAATGACTCGAATGCAACGTCCTTCGAAATATGCCATGAAATACTCCAAGTAATATCTTTAAAACAAGCAAATGCACATCGGAAGATTTCTTTTATACCTGAGAATAAACATGCTTTAAAGTGTCAACCAAAAGGTTGGTGAGTTCATTAGTTTACCATAATCATTCATTTCCATCATTTTAATAGACCACAAGAATTTCATTTCCAGTTCTCATAAATATACGTCCCATGCATAGAGACAAAAATAATCATTCATATGGATTGAACACCTGGTAACCGACATTAACAATATGCATATAAGAATATCCCCATCATTCCGGGATCCTCCTTCGGACATGATATAAATTTCGAAGTACTAAAGCATCCGGTACTTTGGATGGGGTTTGTTAGGCCCAATAGATCTATCTTTAGGATTCGCGTCAATTAGGGTGTCTGTTCCCTAATTCTTAGATTACCAGACTTAATAAAAAGGGGCATATTCGATTTCGATAATTCAACCATAGAATGTAGTTTCACGTACTTGTGTCTGTTTTGTAAATCATTTATAAAAATTGCGCATGTATTCTCAGCCCAAAAATATAAAGGGTAAAAAGACAAATGAAACTCGCCATACTGTATTTCGTAGTAAAAATACATATAACGTCATTGAACAAGTGCAAGGTTGGCCTCGCATTCACGAACCTAAATTAATTATGTATATATATGTGCTGGTCAATATTTGTCTAACAAATTAGGTCAAGTCATAGTGTACCACAATCCTAATGCTCGAGACTAATATGCAAAGATTAACAAAAGTTAATTTGACTCAAAATGATTTCCAAAATTTATACATGATTATTATATAGTTTAAATATCGTCGTTTTATATTTTTAAATATTTTTAAAAGATTTAATAGAGTAAATAATATAATTCATTTATTAATAAATAAAATTTTATATAAAAATATACTTTTATATATCTTAAGTAATAAAATTTATAAAGTTAATTTAAAAAAAATATTATGATAGGTTTTATTAAGGTAATTATATTATTTGTATTACATATTTATTTGATAAAATAACATTGATAATAATAATAAGTAAAAGTTGTATTATTTTGCAATAATAATTATTATTATTCTTTTAAAAATATCAATATTTATATTTACTAATAATGATATTATAATAAAACGATAATTCTAATTATGATAACTTTAATATTTATGATACTTTTTAATATTAACTTTAAAATAATAATTCTATTTAAAATGATAATAATAATGATATTTTATAATAACAATGACATTTCTATTAAAATGATATTTTTTGTTAAAATGATAGTTTTAATACTAACGATACTTTTAATAATAATAGTAATGATAAAAATAATAAGAATGATAATTTTATCTAGATCAATATCTTATAATATTTTAATTTCATCATGATACTCATACTCATTATTTCCTAATCGTTTCGTTTAATAGCTTTTAATCGTCTTTTATATTGTGTTTATAATACTAATAATAATAGTACTAAAAAGAATTAGGTGTTACTAATATTAGTTTTAATTACAATAATACTAATAATGATAATTACTATGATATTATTAATAATAATAACTATCTTAATGATAATAATAATAATAATAACAATAACAATAACCATTTTTAAATAGTGATATATATATATATATATATTAATAATGATAATAATAATAATAATAATAATAATAATAATAATAATAATAATAATAATAATAATAATAATAATAAGATAATAATAATAATAATAATAATAATAATAATAATAATACTAATTATAACTTTAACGATGATAACAATAGTAATAATAATAAAAATAACAATTTTAATGATAATTCCTTTTATTAATAATGACAATAGTAAGATAAAACTAGAACGACGATAATAACGACGATAATAATAATCATTTTTATAAAAATTCAATTGACTATAACTTCTAATCCGTTCATCGAACCCATTCGATATCTAAATGAAAAGTTCTCAATTTTTCGCTATCCTTCCAAGGACATGCATATCTTATACCTTATCTCAACCGCAAGTGTAACTAATTCAGGATTCAACATAACCTATCTAAGGGCAATATCAAAAGTACAAGCATGCATAATCCTATATTCTCGAGCACTAGTCAGGGATACACTATTAATATGTAAAAATAATTTACGAGTACTCACGTATCAATATTGAGATTCAATATTGCAGGAAAGGTACGTAGACGCAACAGAGACGATAAACACTAGATTGACCTCACAAGCAATACCATGAACCATACCCATCACCTCCATAGCTATAACCCATGTTTTCCTTAGCTCTATCCCGCTCGAAAAATCCATTTTGAAATAATACGCTCATGTCCTCGTCGTAGTATTTTATGTATACTAATAATATCTTGAAATAATACTGAGTAAATATATATATGTAAGTCGATTGAGAGAGTTTAGAGAAATATATTTCAAGTTTCTATGAAATAATGAAATCTATTGAATTCTATTTATAATAGATTTTTGAATTATTAAAGTGAATTATTAAAGTATGAATTATTAAAGTGAATTATTAAAGTATGAATTATTAAAGTGAATTATTAAAGTATGAATTATTAAAGTGAATTATTAAAGTATGAATTATTAAAGTGAATTATTAAAGTATGAATTATTAAAGTAAATTATTAAAGTTAAAGTAAAGTAAAAGTAAAGTAAAGGTAAAGTTAAAGTATAGTAAAAGTATAAAACTATGTACGTATAATACGCATATAAATATATATAAAATTAATTTAAATCATTATTTATATTTAATAAAATAAAATATAAATATCGTTATCTTTATCATACTGGTTAAGTAATGAGTTGTCAAAAGTGGTTCTAGATATTTATAAAAGTTATATACGTTTTAATAATAAAGTTCTTTTTAAACTAAAAACGTTTTTGTACGTTTGAAAATAAATCAAATAAATATGATAATTTTGTTTTCTAAAACTAAATATATTTAAGAATCATTTTGTTAAAAGGTTAAAATAATGGAAATCGTTATATCATAAAACGTTTTAGAAAAGTAGAATCATATATATTCATAATAGGTTTCAAGTTTTTAAATTACGGTCTGTTGGTGAAGCATGAGATAAAGTCCAAAGGTTAAATAAACGTATGAAAAATGTCGAGTTACTTAACTTGTCGATATCCAACATCTAAGTTATTTACACTCCACGTTCTTACTTATAAATCACTTTACCATTTTCCGAATGTTGTCAAAAAGAATAGATTTCTTAAATCACAGTGGACCTCATAACATAGACCCGTAATCATATCACAATGTATCTGATAAATCAATCATTTGATATTATCTTCTAATTCCATCGATAAACATATTGAAACAAATGCGTTCGTGTAAAGTAATATACGTTTAATACTTTATTAATATTCTCAAGTTATAATATATATATATATATATATATATATATATATACATATATATACATATCTATTTATATATAACGGTTCATGAATCGTCAGAATTTGGTCAAGGTTATAATGAATGTATGAACACAGTTTAAAATTCTTGAAATTTAACTTAACAAACTTTGCTTATCGTGTCGGAATAATATAAAGATAAAGTTTAAATTTGATTGGAAATTTCCGGGTTGTCACACTTAACGGGTAGGTACTACCCGAATTTAAACTTATAAAACGCTAATATGAAGAAAAAGCTTTTATAAATGAGTTCATATTATGCTACGAAATACTATTAACTACTCTTAATATTCTGTATGATTAACTTGTTCCATTTGACTATTTTGAAGGAAATGGCACCGACTACTCGACACACCGTGAATATGAATGAAGAGTAATTCCGTACTTTTCTAGCTTCAAACATAGCCGCAGTACAGGCTGCGCTACATACCAACAATAACCTTGGATCTGGCAGTACAGGAAATTGTGTAGAATGCACCTACAAAGAATTCACTGCCTGCAAACCTTTGGAATTTGATGGAACCGAAGGACCGATCGGATTGAAACGGTGGACCGAGAAGGTCGAATCGGTGTTTGCCATAAGTAAGTGTACTGAAGAGGACAAAGTGAAGTACGCTACGCATACCTTCACAGGTTCTGCGTTAACATGGTGGAATACCTATCTAGAGCAAGTGGGACAAGATGATGCGTACGCACTACCGTGGTCAGCATTCAAGCACTTGATGAACGAGAAGTACCGTCCCAGAACCGAGGTCAATAAGCTCAAGACAGAACTTAGAGGGTTACGAACCCAAGGATTTGATATTACCACGTACGAAAGACGATTCACAGAATTGTGCCTATTGTGTCCGGGAGCATTCGAAGATGAGGAAGAGAAGATCGACGCGTTTGTGAAAGGATTACCGGAAAGAATCCAAGAAGATAGAAGTTCACACGAATACGCCTCCATACAACAGGCATGTAGAATGGCTCACAAACTAGTGAACCAGATTGAAGAAAGAATTAAAGAACAGACTGCTGAAGAGGCCAATGTGAAGCAAGTCAAAAGAAAGTGGGAGGAAAACGGTGATAAGAATCACCAATACAACAACAACAGCAATTACAACAATAATCGCAACAATTATCCCAACAATCGCAACATCAATCGCAACTACAACAAACGGCCCAACAACAACAACAACAACAACAACAACAACTACAACAATCATCCCAACAACAATAATAACCGCAACAACAACAACAATCAGAAGCAGCTATGCCAAAGGTGTGAAAAGTATCACTCGGGGTTCTGCACCAAATTTTGCAACAAGTGTAAAAGAAATGGTCATAGCTCGGCGAAGTGTGAGGTCTACGGACTAGGGGTTAATAGAACGAAAGGAACAAATGGTGTCGGAACGAGTAATGGCGGAGCAAGTAGTGTCGGAGCAAGTTATGCCAATGTAGTTTGTTATAAATGTGGAAAACCGGGCCACATTAATAGAAATTGCCCGAACCAGGAGAACACGAATGGACAAGGCCGCGGAAGAGTTTTCAATATTAATGCGGCAGAGGCACAGGAAGACCCGGAGCTTGTTACGGGTACGTTTCTTATTGACAATAAATCTGCTTATGTTTTATTTTATTCAGGCGCGGATAGAAGCTATATGAGTAGAGATTTTTGTGCTAAATTAAGTTGTCCATTGACGCCTTTGGATAGTAAATTTTTACTCGAATTAGCAAATGGTAAATTAATTTCAGCAGATAATATATGTCGGAATCGAGAAATTAAACTGGTTAGCGAAACATTTAAGATTGATTTGATACCAGTAGAGTTAGGGAGTTTTGATGTGATAATCGGTATGGACTGGTTGAAAGAAGTGAAAGCAGAGATCGTTTGTTACAAAAATGCAATTCGCATTATACGAGAAAAAGGAAAACCCTTAATGGTGTACGGAGAAAAGGGCAACACGAAGCTACATATTATTAGTAATTTGAAGGCACAAAAACTAATAAGAAAAGGTTGCTATGCTGTTCTAGCACACGTCGAGAAAGTACAAACTGAAGAAAAGAGCATCAATGATGTTCCCATTGCAAAAGAATTTCCCGATGTATTTCCGAAAGAATTACCGGGATTACCCCCACAGCGATTCGTTGAATTTCAAATAGATCTTGTACCAGGAGCTGCACCAATAGCTCGTGCTCCTTACAGACTCGCACCCAGCGAGATGAAAGAACTGCAAAGCCAATTACAAGAACTTTTAGAGCGTGGTTTCATTCAACCAAGCACATCACCGTGGGGAGCTCCTGTTTTGTTTGTCAAGAAGAAAGATGGTACATTCAGGTTGTGTATCGACTACCGAGAGTTGAACAAACTTACCATCAAGAACCGCTACCCACTACCGAGAATCGACGACTTATTTGATCAACTACAAGGCTCGTCTGTTTATTCAAAGATTGACTTACGTTCCGGGTATCATCAAATGCGGGTGAAAGAAGATGATATTCCAAAGACTGCTTTCAGAACACGTTACGGTCATTACGAGTTTATGGTCATGCCGTTTGGTTTAACTAATGCACCAGCTGTGTTCATGGACCTTATGAACCAAGTGTGTGGACCATACCTTGACAAGTTTGTCATTGTTTTCATTGATGACATACTTATTTACTCAAAGAATGACCAAGAACACGGTGAACATTTGAGAAAAGTGTTAGAAGTATTGAGGAAGGAAGAATTGTACGCTAAGTTTTCAAAGTGTGCATTTTGGTTGGAAGAAGTTCAATTCCTCGGTCACATAGTGAACAAAGAAGGTATTAAGGTGGATCCGGCAAAGATAGAAACTGTTGAAAAATGGGAAACCCCGAAAACTCCGAAACACATACGCCAGTTTTTAGGACTAGCTGGTTACTACAGAAGGTTCATCCAAGACTTTTCCAGAATAGCAAAACCCTTGACTGCATTAACTCATAAAGGGAAGAAATTTGAATGGAATGATGAACAAGAGAAAGCGTTTCAGTTATTGAAGAAAAAGCTAACTACGGCACCTATATTGTCATTGCCTGAAGGGAATGATGATTTTGTGATTTATTGTGACGCATCAAAGCAAGGTCTCGGTTGTGTATTAATGCAACGAACGAAGGTGATTGCTTATGCGTCTAGACAATTGAAGATCCACGAACAAAATTATACGACGCATGATTTGGAATTAGGCGCGGTTGTTTTTGCATTAAAGACTTGGAGGCACTACTTATATGGGGTCAAAAGTATTATATATACTGACCACAAAAGTCTTCAACACATATTTAATCAGAAACAACTGAATATGAGGCAGCGTAGGTGGATTGAATTATTGAATGATTACGACTTTGAGATTCGTTACCACCCGGGGAAGGCAAATGTGGTAGCCGATGCCTTGAGCAGGAAGGACAGAGAACCCATTCGAGTAAAATCTATGAATATAATGATTTATAATAACCTTACTACTCAAATAAAGGAGGCACAACAAGGAGTTTTAAAAGAGGGAAATTTAAAGGATGAAATACCCAAAGGATCGGAGAAACATCTTAATATTCGGGAAGACGGAACCGGTATAGGGCTGAAAGGATTTGGG
Organism: Rutidosis leptorrhynchoides; assembly: GCF_046630445.1. Lineage (NCBI taxonomy): Eukaryota > Viridiplantae > Streptophyta > Magnoliopsida > Asterales > Asteraceae > Rutidosis > Rutidosis leptorrhynchoides. The sequence goes on from NC_092339.1 coordinate 258,601,087, forward strand.
TACCAAAATTTGGAGATATGAGAGAAATGGTACTTAGAGAAGCTCATAAAACCAGATACTCAATACATCCTGGAACGGGGAAGATGTACAAGGATCTCAGGAAATATTTTTGGTGGCCGGGTATGAAAGCCGATGTTGCTAAATACGTAGAAGAATGTTTGACGTGTTCTAAGGTCAAAGCTGAGCATCAGAAACCATCAGGTCTACTTCAACAACCCGAAATCCCGGAATGGAAATGGGAAAACATTACCATGGATTTCATCACTAAATTGCCAAGGACTACAAGTGGTTTTGATACTATTTGGGTAATAGTTGATCGTCTCACCAAATCAGCACATTTCCTGCCAATAAGAGAAGATGACAAGATGGAGAAGTTAGCACAACTGTATTTGAAGGAAGTCGTCTCAAGACATGGAATACCAATCTCTATTATCTCTGATAGGGATGGCAGATTTATTTCAAGATTCTGGCAGACATTACAGCAAGCATTAGGAACTCGTCTAGACATGAGTACTGCCTATCATCCACAAACTGATGGGCAGAGCGAAAGGACGATGCAAACGCTTGAAGACATGCTACAAGCATGTGTTATTGATTTCGGAAACAGTTGGGATCGACATCTACCATTAGCAGAATTTTCCTACAACAACAGCTACCATTCAAGCATTGAGATGGCATCGTTTGAAGCACTTTATGGTAGAAAGTGCAGGTCTCCGATTTGTTGGAGTGAAGTGGGGGATAGACAGATTACGGGTCCGGAGATTATACAAGAAACTACCGAGAAGATCATCCAAATTCAACAACGGTTGAAAACTGCCCAAAGTTGACAAAAGAGCTACGCTGACATTAAAAGAAAAGATATAGAATTTGAAATTGGAGAGATGGTCATGCTTAAAGTTGCACCTTGGAAAGGCGTTGTTCGATTTGGTAAACGAGGGAAATTAAATCCAAGGTATATTGGACCATTCAAGATTGTTGATCGTGTCGGACCAGTAGCTTACCGACTTGAGTTGCCTCAACAACTCGCGGCTGTACATAACACTTTCCACGTCTCGAATTTGAAGAAATGTTTTACTAAAGAAGATCTCACTATTCCGTTAGATGAAATCCAAATCAACGAAAAACTTCAATTCATCGAAGAACCCGTCGAAATAATGGATCGTGAGGTTAAAAGACTTAAGCAAAACAAGATACCAATTGTTAAGGTTCGATGGAATGCTCGTAGAGGACCCGAGTTCACCTGGGAGCGTGAAGATCAGATGAAGAAGAAATACCCGCATCTATTTCCAGAAGATTCGTCAACACCTTCAACAGCTTAAAATTTCGGGACGAAATTTATTTAACGGGTAGGTACTGTAGTGACCCGAACTTTTCCATGTTTATATATATTAATTGAGATTGATATTTACATGATTAAATGTTTCCAACATGTTAATCAATCAAACTTGTTAAGACTTGATTAACTGAAATATGTTTCATATAGACAATTGACCACCCAAGTTGACCGGCGATTCACGAACGTTAAAACTTGTAAAAATGACATGATGATATATATATGGATATAAATATGGTTAACATGAGATTATGATAAGTAAGTATCTCCATAAGTATATTAACAATGAGTTATATACATATAAACAAGACTACTAACTTAAGGATTTCGAAACGAGACATATATGTAACGATTATCGTTGTAACGACATTTAAATGTATATATATATATATATATATATATCATATTAAGATATATTAATATATCATAATATCATGATAATATAATAATTTAACATCTCATTAGATATAATAAACAATGGGTTAACAACATTAATTGAGATCGTTAACTTAAAGGTTTCAAAACAACACTTACATGTAACAACTAACGATGACTTAACGACTCAGTTAAAATGTATATACAAGTAGTGTATTTAGATGTATTAAAATACTTTTGGAAGACTTCAAGACATATATCAAAACACTCATACTTAATGAAAATGGTTACAGTTACTTTTCCATTCTTTTCTTTCATCAAGAATTCTAGTCGTATTCTTACCCGTATTATACACAGCTTCAAAACGTACTTACTATGAGTATATACCAATAGGAACTAGCATGGGATTCCACTCTTGATTATGTCATGTATGACTAATCAATTTTAACTTCTACCATGAGCTAGTCAACTAACTAGAACTCCTTTTAACCCCACTCACCACTCACCAATTACCACTCATCATTCACTCCATTTCACTTCCAATTCTCTTTCTAATTCTCTCTCAACACACACACACTATTATGAACGTATTTTTCTAGTAGTTAGTCATCATCTTCATCAAAAATCACTTCAAGAATCAAGCTATAATCATCACAGGAAGAACACTTCAAGAACACTTCAAAAATTCCTTCAAGTTTACTAATTTACTTCCAAGCTTTCTAATCCATTCCAAGTAATCATCTAAGATCAAGAAACCTTTGTTATATACAGTAGGTTATCTTTCTTATTCAAGGTAATATTCATATTCAAACTTTGATTCAATTTCTATAACTATAAACTATCTTAATTCGAGTAAAAATCTTACTTGAACTTGTTTTTGTGTCATGATCCTACTTCAAGAACTTTCAAGCCATCCAAGATCCTTTGAAGCTAGATCATTTCTTGTCACTTCCAGTAGGTTTACCTACTAAACTTGAGGTAGTAATGATGTTCATAACATCATTCGATTCATATATATAAAACTATCTTATTCGAAGGTTTAAACTCGTAATCACTAGAACATAGTTTAGTTAATTCTAAACTTGTTCGCAAACAAAAGTTAATCCTTCTAACTTGACTTTTAAAATTAACTACACACATGTTCTATATCTATATGATATGCTAACTTAATGATTTAAAACCTGGAAACACGAAAAACACTGTAAAACCGGATTTACGCCGTCGTAGTAACACCGCGGGCTGTTTTGGGTTAGTTAATTAAAAACTATGATAAACTTTGATTTAAAAGTTGTTATTCTGAGAAAATGATTTTTATTATGAACATGAAACTATATCCAAAAATTATGGTTAAACTCAAAGTGGAAGTATGTTTTCTAAAATGGTCATCTAGACGTCGTTCTTTCGACTGAAATGACTACCTTTACAAAAATAACTTGTAACTTATTTTTCTGACTATAAACCTATACTTTTCTATTTAGATTCATAAAATAGAGTTCAATATGAAACCATAGCAATTTGATTCACTCAAAACGGATTTAAAATGAAGAAGTTATGGGTAAAACAAGATTGGATAATTTTTCTCATTTTAGCTACGTGAAAATTGGTAACAAATCTATTCCAACCATAACTTAATCAACTTGTATTGTATATTATGTAATCTTGAGATACCATAGACACGTATACAATGTTTCGACCTATCATGTCGATACATCTATATATATTTCGGAACAACCATAGACACTCTATATGTGAATGTTGGAGTTAGCTATACAGGGTTGAGGTTGATTCCAAAATATATATAGTTTAAGTTGTGATCAATACTGAGATACGTATACACTGGGTCGTGGATTGATTCAAGATAATATTTATCGATTTATTTCTGTACCTTTAACTGTGGACAACTAGTTGTAGGTTACTAACGAGGACAGCTGACTTAATAAACTTAAAACATCAAAATATATTAAAAGTGTTGTAAATATATTTTAAACATACTTTGATATATATGTATATATTGTTATAGGTTCATGAATCAACCAGTGGCCAAGTATTACTTCCGGACGAAGTAAAAATCTGTGAAAGTGAGTTATAGTCCCACTTTTAAAATCTAATATTTTTGGAATGAGAATACATGCAGGTTTTATAAATGATTTACAAAATAGACACAAGTACGTGAAACTACATTCTATGGTTGAATTATCGAAATCGAATATGCCCCTTTTTATTAAGTCTGGTAATCTAAGAATTAGGGAACAGACACCCTAATTGACGCAAATCCTAAAGATAGATCTATTGGGTCTAACAAACCCCATCCAAAGTACCGGATGCTTTAGTACTTCGAAATTTATATCATATCCGAAGGGTGTCCCGGAATGATGGGGATATTCTTATATATATGCATCTTGTTAATGTCGGTTACCAGGTGTTCACCATATGAATGATTTTTATCTCTATGTATGGGATGTGTATTGAAATATGAAATCTTGTGGTCTATTGTTACGATTTGATATATATAGGTTAAACCTATAACTCACCAACATTTTTGTTGATATTTAAAGCATGTTTATTCTCAGGTGAATACTAAGAGCTTCCGCTGTTGCATACTAAAATAAGGACAAGATTTGGAGTCCATGTTTGTATGATATTGTGTAAAAACTGCATTCAAGAAACTGATTTCGATGTAACATATTTGTATTGTAAACCATTATGTAATGGTCGTGTGTAAACAGGATATTTTAGATTATCATTATTTGATAATCTACGTAAAGCTTTTTAAACCTTTATTTATGAAATAAAGGTTATGGTTTGTTTTAAAAATGAATGAGTCTTTTGAAAAACGTCTCATATAGAGGTCAAAACCTTGCAACGAAATCAATTAATATGGAACGTTTTTAATCAATAAGAACGGGACATTTCAGTTTAACCATGGATTTTGGATATATTTGATATCCATATAAAATATTTCACCAAAGGAAATCTTTTAATTCAAAGTTTAAGATAGGTTTTTAAAATTAAACCCAAAACAGCCCCCGATGATCTATGACGGCGTATGTTCAGTTTTAAGGTGTTCTTCGTGTTTACAAGTTTTATATCCTTATGTTAGCTTGACATACTGTCATAATACATGTGTTGAAGTATTTTAAAAGTCAAGTTAGAAGGATTAAATTTGTTTGTGAACAAGTTTAGAATTAATCTAAACTATGTTCTTGTTGTTGTAAGTTATAAACTCATAATAAGATAGCTATATGGATATGAATCGAAAAAGATTATGAATAAGGTGACTACCTCAAATTAAATGAACAAAGTTGCTGAGAAAATAAGATGATAATCTTGTGATCAAAGATATCCTTGATGGTTTGTAATCCTTGGAGTAGAATCGTAGAATGAACAAAAGTTCGAATAAGATTTATATCTTGAATTAAGATAGTTATAAGTATATAAATTGAACCAAAGCTTATATATGATTCTTACCTTGATAAAAAGGAGTAGATGAGTTAACAAAGTGTTCTTGAAGCTAGTTTATGATCAAAGTGAATGAAGATTTTCTAGTACTTGAAGTATGTGTGTTTAATGAGTGTTTAAAGAGTAAGAAATGGAGAGAATACTTGGAGTTCTTGTGTGTGAGTATTATGAGAGTGAAGGTAAGTTAAATAGCTGATATGAATGAGTAAAAAGAGTGTTAAAAGTCGTGGTTCATGCATATGGTTAAGAGACTTTATCAAAATTTGGAATATAGCATAATAATACAAATTAGAAGTTAAATGTTGGTTCCCACAAGTCTCCATCATGTTTATCCTTGTCTTGTGACTCATAGGGCTGCTAAGGAGGCTATAATTGGTATTTCATATTGGTATATACTCATAGTATTTAGGTATGGAAGCTGGGTATGATACGAGTATAAATACCGAATGAATACGAATAGAATTCTTGATGGAATTGAATGAGATTATGAGTATAGCTATCTTTGTTGACTATAAGTATGTTAGTATATATGTTTAATTCCTTCAAAAGTGTATTAATACATATTAATACAATACATATACATACATTTTAATTTAGAAGTTATTACAACGTTAATCGTTATATATATATGTATATAATCTTGAAGTCTTTAAGTTAGTAATCTCATTTTATGTATATAACCAATTGTTATTATATGTAATGAGATACTTAAATATCATTTTATCAAATCATAAGTATATATATCCATACATACATCATTATATAATTATTTCGAGTTATGACGTTCGTGAATCGTCAGAAAAACTGGGTGGCCAAACATTTGTATAAAATTCATTTCAAATAACCAAATCTTAATGAGTTTGATCGCTTAACATGTTGGAAACATTAATTATATAAATATTAATCTTCTATATATTAGCAGAAAAATCCGGGTCGTTACAACATTTCCCATTTGCATCTGGGAAAACGTTATAGACAATAATGACAGACGAATTTTACTGACTTTGTGGTGATTGCTTTTAAATGGTTGAAACACTCCACGGGCTTCCAGCTGTAAAAAGCGTTTCTTCGTACTCAACCTTTAAACTTGTCCATACACGTGTCACGATCATGTTCATAAAAAATGCATTGATGAATTTCTATATAAACTGCCATAACCTTTTACCTTTACTTTTTACCTTTGTTCAAGATCCAACAAAGCATATTTCTGTGCAAATCTTCATCGCTTTCTTCAAGCTTTATTTTCAACTTCTTAAGGTTTTTTCATCTTTCAAGGTTAGTTACACTTCATCTCACTGTTATTTCTTATTCACTTTTCCTATTCACATTATTACCATGGCTTATGCGTCGAGTACTGGCCAAAACAACGTAGAGCTATCCACTTCAGAAACAGCTGACCTTCCCGAGGTTAGTACGATAGCCTCATCACTATCTGAGAATCACTTTCATGGTTTAAAGATTACTTTTCATCATTTAAATCAATACAACCATATTCTTCCTTCTGCTAGTCAAAGGGCCAACAAACCTCCTGCCGGTAAAATTGCTTTATACGCTTTACAACTCACCCACGACAATCTCCGTGTTCCTCTTACACAATTTCTTCTCCGCATCCTCAGATATTTTAAAGCCTGCCTGAGCCAAATCCATCATCATGGCCTTCAAAAAATTATTCTTTTTGAAATGTATTGCAATGCTGTCAATATAAAGCCACGTCTTAAAGTTTTTATTTCACTTTTTAGAATTCGAACAATTAGGCAATGCTGGCTCACCATTGACAACAAACCAAAAACACATTTTGTTGGCAAAAATAAAGTTTCAAACTTAAAAGGCTGGAAGGATCCATTTTTCTTTGTTGATGAGGGAGTTATTCCGGAAGCATATTCCGTTGTCCGTAAATGGAAATCTATAAATGTTGGTGTAGGAAAGGCTGTGTCATTAACCGTCGCAGAACAGCGAATAGTGAACAATCTTAAAGATCTTCGCCTTCCGCCCAGATCATACGAGAAGTATGAGGGGATTCTTATTTTGTGCAAAGTAAGCCAAGAATGGCTAAGTACTTCTGTGCCAGTACTCCTCCAGAAGAACCAGGGTAGGATGTGTTATGATCATCCTAATACATATACATGTCTGTCTATTTTATGCCATTATTGCTTATATTGCTGCATTTGCCTTGGTTTAATTTTTACAGAACATACCGAGATGCTTGTCCGCTCTGCTATCCTATCACTAGACCTTGAGGATGACGTTGAAGTCACCACTTTTGATAAAACCCCTGCCGAGCTAGAGGCAGAAAGGATTGAAGCCGAAGCTAAGGCTGCTGCAGCTGCCAGTGCTGAAAAAGAAGGAGAAAGCAGCAATAGTAGCTCAGACAGTGAGTCTGAACGGACATTGGAGGACGCCACTACCGAGGAAGAAACAACTGGCTCGGTTGATATTACTGGTGATACGCTCCCCAGCCCTCCTGTAATCAAAAAGACACCCAAGAAGGGTAGAAGCTCTAAGAGAACAAAAAATATTGAGGGGAGCCCTAAACCAAAACACAGAAAAAGTATGCCAACATTGCCTTTTATTGATATTGTATATATCTTTGTTCATAATTATTATGTCTGTTTATAATGCCAACTTATTTGCTATGTTAGTGCGTTTAGCAGATTCAGATGACAGCCAAGGAAAGACTGTTGAAGGCGGTGAGCGGAGGACGGAGGAGATCCTCGAAAGTCAACAGGAGGAAATTTTGAAAACTCCTGACCAGAATTTTACTCCGTTTAATGAAACTGAGTTTCATGAGCTGAACGAATCATGGAGGAATCCCGAGAAGAGGCCGGAAGGTGACTCCTCTTATCATTCTCCGCCCCCCACTACTATTATCCCTGCCATCACATCTACAAATATTCCAGAACCACCAATTCCTGTTCATGTGAGCGCTCTGCAGGCGTTTATTGATAACCCTGCCACTAAGTGTACAGACTTCTTGACTCTACTTCAAATACCAATGATAAAACAATTTGTATTTATGTGCTTACACTTTATTTACGTGAATTGTTGATATTGATCATAACGTTCTTCTTTTGCAGGGTTGTGTTATTCCTGAGATAAATCCTCACTTCACTGCTCTCCGTTCTGAACAACTTAGGCAGTCAACTCCTGCATCTGCTATATTGTTGATGAACCACCTAAAGGCCTCTATGCAATTGTAGAAGCATCAAGAGTCCATTCTTGAGATAACCCGTTCTGAAAGGGTTGAAGGTTCAAATGCTCGCAAAAGAGCTACTGATGCTGAACGTGATTCGACCAGCACTCAAAAAGCTTTGAAGGCTAAAGAAGCTGAGTTAAAAGGTGCTCAAGATGTTGCTGTTATCCTGCGAGAGGAGAAGGAGAGAGTGGTGGAAGTTGAGAGGAAGAATGTTGAGGAGGAGAAGTTGAAGGTTAGTGAACTGGAGAATCAGCTGAACGCCTTGAAATTAGACTTGAATGCTGAGAAAGAAAAGGCTGCTGAACTTCTCCGTAGGGCGGAGGCCGGTGAGGGAAATTTTGCTGAGCTGAAGAAAGGGATACTGAAATGTCCCATTCTTATTGATTAAAAACGTTCCATATTAATTGATTTCGTTGCGAGGTTTTGACCTCTATATGAGACGTTTTTCAAAGACTGCATTCATTTTAAAACAAACCATAACCTTTATTTCATCAATAAAGGTTTAAAAAGCTTTACGTAGATTATCAAATAATGATAATCTAAAATATCCTGTTTACACACGACCATTACATAATGGTTTACAATACAAATTTGTTACAACAAAATAAGTTTCTTGAATGCAGTTTTTACACAATATCATATAAGCATGGACTCCAAATCTCGTCCTTATTTAAGTATGCGACAGCGGAAGCTTTTAATAATCACCTGAGAATAAACATGCTTAAAACGTCAACACAAATGTTGGTGAGTTATAGGTTTAACCTATATATATCAAATCATAATAATAGACCACAAGATTTCATATTTCAATACACATCCCATACATAGAGATAAAAATCATTCATATGGTGAACACCTGGTAACCGACATTAACAAGATGCATATATAAGAATATCCCCATCATTCCGGGACACCCTTCGGATATGATATAAATTTCGAAGTACTAAAGCATCCGGTACTTTGGATGGGGTTTTTTAGGCCCAATAGATCTATCTTTAGGATTCGCGTCAATTAGGGTGTCTGTTCCCCAATTCTTAGATTACCAGACTTAATAAAAAGGGGCATATTCGATTTCGATAATTCAACCATAGAATGTAGTTTCACGTACTTGTTTCTATTTTGTAAATCATTTATAAAACCTGCATGTATTCTCATCCCAAAAATATTAGATTTTAAAAGTGGGACTATAACTCACATTCAAAGATTTTTACTTCGTCGGGAAGTAAGACTTGGCCACTGGTTGATTCACGAACCTATAACAATATATACATATATATCAAAGTATGTTCAAAATATATTTACAACACTTTTAATATATTTTGATGTTTTAAGTTTATTAAGTCAGCTGTCCTCGTTAGTAACCTACAACTAGTTATCCACAGTTAGATGTACAGAAATAAATTGATAAATATTATCTTGAATCAATCCACGACCCAGTGTATACGTATCTCAATATTGATCACAACTCAAACTATATATATTTTGGAATCAACCTCAACCCTGTATAGCTAACTCCAACATTCACATATAGAGTGTCTATGGTTGTTCTGAAATATATATAGATGTGTCGACATGATAGGTCGAAGCATTGTATACGTGTCTATGGTATCTCAAGATTACATAATATACAATACAAGTTGATTAAGTTATGGTTGGAATAGATTTATTACCAATTTTCACGTAGCTAAAATGAGAAAAATTATCCAATCTTGTTTTACCCATAACTTTTTCATTTTAAATCCGTTTTGAGTGAATCAAATTGCTATGGTTTCATATTGAACTCTATTTTATGAATCTGAACAGAAAAAGTATAGGTTTATAGTCGGAAAAATAAGTTACAAGTCATTTTTGTAAAGGTAGTCATTTCAGTCGAAAGAACGACGTCTAGATGACCATTTTAGAAAACATATTTCCACTTTGAGTTTAACCATAATTTTTGGATATAGTTTCATGTTCATAATAAAAATCATTTTCTCAGAATAACAACTTTTAAATCAAAGTTTATCATAGTTTTTAATTAACTAACCCAAAACAGCCCGCGGTGTTACTACGACGGCGTAAATCCGGTTTTACGGTGTTTTTCGTGTTTCCAGGTTTTAAATCATTAAGTTAGCATATCATATAGATATAGAACATGTGTTTAGTTGATTTTAAAAGTCAAGTTAGAAGGATTAACTTTTGTTTGCGAACAAGTTTAGAATTAACTAAACTATGTTTTAGTGATTACAAGTTTAAACCTTCGAATAAGATAGCTTCATATGTATGAATCGAATGATGTTATGAAAATCATTACTACCTTAAGTTCCTTGGATAAACGTACTGGAAAAGAGAAAAATGGA